>NW_007730152.1:214941-231450 GCF_000696425.1 Galeopterus variegatus
CCTCAGCTGGGAAGGCTAGACCAGCTGTGGCCGGCCAGTTACCCATCTCTCTCTCTCTCCGTGTGGCCTCTTGGCATGCCTGGCTTAAGCTTCTGCACAGCATGCAGCTTCAGGATATTACACTGCCTCAGACTTCTTACCCTGCAGCAGGTTGCCCTGAAAGCCAGCATTCCAGGAGGCGCCGCAGATGCCGCAAGGCTTCCTGTGACCTAGCCTCAGAAGACATGCAGCATCACTTCCACCGCACTTAATTGGACAAAAGCAAGTGACAGCGCCTGCTAAGATCTAGGCTAGGAAACTACAAAAGGGTATGCATACCAGGAGGCATGGTTCATTGGGGGAAGAGCCACGTTTGAAGATTAACTACCCCATAGGTGTATTGTTAGCTCTGTGGCCAAAGTAGTAACATTTCTCTCTTCCTTTTTAAAAAATAAAGGTGAAAGCAGGTGAAATTACATGTATCAATAGTTCATTTCTTTTTCATTGTTGAATAATATGAAATTTTATAATTACCCGAATGTCAACAGACATTTAGGTTGTTTCCAATTTCTGGGTATTTATTACAAATAAAACTTGCGTGGACATCTGTGTTCAAGTCTGTGTATAGACAAATGCGTTCATTTTTCTTGGATGGTTACCAAAGAGTGGAATGGCTCAATCATACGGTAGAAGAATGCTTAACTCTTTAGGAAACTGCCAAACTGTTTTCCAAAGTGGTTGTACAGTTATACATTTCCACTAGCAGTGAACGAGAGTTCCATTTCCTCCGCATCCTCACAAACACTTGGTACGATCAGTTGTGGGTTGTTTTGTTTTGGGGTTTTTGGTTTTTTGTTTTTTTTTTTTTTTTTTTTTTTTTTTTTCATTTTAACTATTCTAATAGGTGGGTAGTGACCCCATTGTTGTTTTCATTTGCATTTCCTTAGTGACTAATGATGTTAAACATGTTTTCATGTGCTTATTTCCCATCTGCATATCTTCTTGAGTGAAAGGTTGGTTCAAATCATTTGCCCGTTTTTAAAAAGTGGGTTGTTTTCTAGCTATTGACTTTTTTTTTTTTTTTTTTTGTCTTTTTCCGTGTCCAGCAACGGATCGCAACCCTCAGTGTCACCCCCGTACCGGACCGGGACCAGCAACGGGATCGCAACCCTCGGTGTTGCTCCTGTGCCTCGCTCAGCCAGTGAGCGGGAACCGGTCTGTATGTGGGATCCGAACCCTCGGCGGGAGCCCGCCGCACTTCCCAAGCGGCGCACTGCTCAGTGCGCCACCGGGCTGGCCCCCTAGCTATTGACTTTTAAGAGATCTTAAAACATATGAATACTAGCTGTTTATCAAGTATGTGATTTGCAAATATTTTCTCCCAGTCTGTGGCTTGTCTTTTCATTCTCTTAACAATGGTTTTTGAAGAGCAGATGTTTTTAATTTTTTTTTTCTTTAAGATGACCGGTAAGGGGATCTTAACCCTTGACATGGTGTTGTGAGCACCACGCTCTCCCAAGTGAGCCACGGGCCGACCCAGACGTTTTTTTTTTTTTTTATTTATTTTTTTGTCCTTTTTGAGACCGGCCGCACCGCGCTCAGCCAGTGAGTGCACCGGCCATCCCTATATAGGATCCGAACCCGCGGCGGGAGCGCTCCCAGCGCCGCACTCTCCTGAGTGCACCACGGGCTCGGCCCTAGACGTTTTTAATTTTGATGAAATCTAATTTACAAGCCTTTTCCGTTATGGATCATGCTATAAGTGTTGTATACAATAAACTTCTGTTTCATCCGAGGTCACAAAGATTTTTTTCCTATGTTTTCTTCTAGAAATTTTATAGTTTTAGGTTTTATGTTGAGGACTATGGTCCGTTTTGAGTTAATTTTTGTATAGGGTGTTTTTATATTTAAAGTGCATTTCTAGTAGGCAGCATATTGTTGAGTCTTGCTTTTTTATTGTCTGACAATCTATGTCTTATAATTGGGTGTTTACATAATTTGAGTTCAACGTGATTAGAAGTATGTTGGGTGTAGGGCCGGCCCGTGGCTCACTTGGGAGAGCGTGGTGCTGACAACACCAAGTCAAGGGTTAAGAGCCCCTTACTGGTAATTTAAAAAAAAAAAAGAAGAAGAAGAAGAAGTATGTTGGGTGTAAATCTATTATCTTCATATTTTTTCCTATCTGTTCCATCTGGTATTTGTTCTCTTTTTCTACCTCCTTTTGCATATTTATCAAGTCTTTTTTATGATTCCATTTTATCTTCTTTGTAGGTTTATTAGGTATAGCTCTTTGTTATTTTAGTGGTCACTTTAGATCTTACAGTCTACATCTGTCACTTATTACAGACTCCTTCAAGTGACATGACACCAATTTACGCATGGCCTAAGAACCTCAGAAGCATGTACTGGGATTTCTCCCTTATTGACCTCTGTGCTAATGATTGTCATATACTTTCCTTTTACATATGTTAGGAACTCCACAACACATTGTAATTATTTTTGCTTAAACAGTAAAATTTTCTTTGAAAGAGATTTAAATAATAAGAAAAACAACTTGTATGTTTACCCTGAACTTAGTGTTTCTCACGCTCTTCATTCCTTCGCGTTGACCTAGATTTCCATCTGGTTCCTTTTTCCTTCTGCCCGAAGGGCTTTCTGTAGCATGTCTCATAGTGCAGCTCTGCTGGCGATGAATTCTTTAACCTTTAATATGTCTGAAACTCTCTTCATTTTGCCTTCGGCTTTAAATTTTTTTTTATATATATAAATTAAGGTAAAATGCAAATAACATAAAATTTACCTTCTTACATACTTTTAAGTGTACAGTTCAGCAGCATTAAGTCCATTCACATTGTGGTGCAAACATCACCACCATCATTCTCCAGAACTCTTTTCATCTTGCAAAACTGAAACCGTGTACACACGCACGAGTGTGTGAAACTAGTGAAATCTGAAAAAGGCTTTAGGATTGAACCGATATCAATATCCTGGTTTTGAAATTGTACTATAGTTATGTAAGATCTGGCACTGGGGAAATGGGCGAAGGGTGCACAGGAACGGTGTGCACTACATTTGCAACTTCCTATGCATCTATAATCGTGTACAAATAAAAATAAATTTAAAGGTATATCTAAGAAGCCAAAAAGAGAATGAAATGGAATACTGTACTAAAATGTTATTGAGTTCACCTAAAAGAAGGCTGGAAAGGGGCAACTGGAGAACAAAAAACAGAACGGATAAATAGAAAACAAAATGCAAGAGGGTAACGTTAAGTCCAATTATTTCCAGAATTACAAATAAATGTAAATGAGGCTGGCCCGTGGCTCACTCGGTAGAGTGCGGTGCTGATAACACCAAGGCCACGGGTTCGGATCCTATATAGGGATGGCCGGTTTGCTCACTAGCTGAGCGTGGTGCTGACAACTCCAAGCCAAGGGTTGAGATCCCCTTACCGGTCATCCTTTTAAAAAAAAAAAAAAAAAAACAAATAAATGTAAATGAATTAAGCACTCTAATTAAAAGACAGGGATTGGCAGACTGGATAAAAAGGCAAAGCCTAGCTAGATGCTGTCTGCAAGACTGAAATATTACAAAATGTGTTCTCTGACCATAACGGAAATCATGAATATAACATGAAGATATCTCAAAAAACCCACAAGTATTTGGAAAGTAAATAAACCAGAGGTCAAAGAGGAAATCAAAAGAAAAAGTAGAAATTATATAAAACTGATTGAAAAGGCTGGCCAAATTACTTAGTCGGTTAGAGCACAGTATTGTAACACCAAGGTCAAGGGTTCAGATCCCCATACCAGCCAGCCACAAAAAACAAAACAAAACTGAATGAAAAAGAAACTTAATATATCAAAATATGCAGCATGAGATAAAGTAATGCTTAGTGGAACATTTGTAGCTTTAAAATGTTTACATAAAAAAAAGAAGAAAAGGGGGATTGGGAGATGTTGGTCAAAGGATGCAAAATTTCAGTTAGACAGGAGGATTAAGTTCAGGAGATCTATTGTACAATATGGTGACTATAGTTAATAACAATGTATTGTATAATTGAAATTGCTAAGAGAGTAGATTTTAAGTGTTCTCATCACAAAAAGAATAAGTATGTGAAGTAATGGATACGTTAATTAGCTTGATTTAGCTGTTTCACAATGTATACATATATCAAAATGTTATGTTGCACACCAGAAATACATATATAATTTTCATTTGGAAAGAAAGGAAGGAAGAAAGGAAAAGACAAATTTATTTATTTATTTTTTTCCTTTTTGTCTTTTTTCGTGACCAGTAACGGGATCGCAACCCTCGGTGTCGTGCCCGTACCGCGCTCAACTAGTGAGCGGACCAGTCTCTATATGGGATCCGAACCCTCGGCAGGAGCGCCGCCGCACTCCCAAGCACCACACTCTACCGAGTGCGCCACCGGGCTGGCCCAGAAAAGACAAATTTAAAATCATTTAAGCTTCCACCTCAAGAAGCCAAAGAAAAAATAAACTAAATCCAAAGTAAGTAAAAGGAAATAAACAATAAAGGTAACAGCACGAATCAGTGGAAACTCACTTCACATCCACTAGGAAGGCTGTAATAAAAAAGACCGACAAGTGTTGAAAGATGTGGAAAAATTGGAATCCTCATACACTGCTGGTGGGAATGTAAAACGGTGCAGCCACTTTGGAAAACAATTTGGCAATCCCTCAAAAAGCTAAATATATGGGCCGGCCTGGTGGTGCACTGGATAGTGCGCCGCTTGGGAAGCGCGGCGGCGCTCCCGTCCGAGGGTTCGGATCCCACGTACAGACCAGTTCCCGCTCGCTGGCTGAGCGAGGCGCGGGAGCGGCGCTGAGGGTTGCGATCCCGTTGCCGGTCCCCGGTCCGGTACGGGGGCAACACTGAGGGTTGCGATCCGTTGCCGGACACGGAAAAAAAAAAAAAAAAAAAAAAAATCTAAACATATGACATAGCAATTGCACATCTAGGGATATGTCTTAGAGAAATGAAAACATATAACCAAACAAAAACTTGTACATGAAGCTAAGACTTTTGGAACTGTTGGGATGGAATGATATTATATATTTGCACGTGAGAAGGACATGAGTTATGGGAGACCGGAGCAGAATTATATAGTGTGAATGTGTTTGTCCCCCTCAAAGCTCATGTTGAAATCTGATCCCCAATGTGGCAGTGTTGGGAGGTATTTGGGTCGCTGGGGTGGATCCCTCATGAATAGATTAATGCCTTCCCTGGGGAGGGGAGTGGTGGTGAGTGAGTTCTTGCTGTATTAATTCCTTTGAGAGATGGTTGTTAAAAAGAGCTTGGCACCTCCCCCGCCCCCTTGCTTCCTCTGCCATGTGGTTTCTTTGCACCCACCAGCTGCGCTGCTGCTTTCCGCCACGAGTGGAAGCAGCCCGAGGCCTGAGCCAGTTGCAGCTGCCCCTGAATCATAAGCCAAGTAAACCTCTTATTTTTATAAATTCTCCAGTCTCGGTGTTCTTTTATAGCAACATAAAACAGATTAATACAGTAATCTACCCCATTAACAGAATAAAGGAGAAAATAGTTTGATTACTATAAAAGATGCAGGAAAAGCTTTCAGCAAATTTCATAGCCTATTCCTGACAAAAACTCTCATCAAACTAGGAATAGAAGGGATCTTTTTCATTCTTATAAAGGGTATCTATGAAAAACCTATAGTTAACATGATACTTAACAGTAAAAGACTAAATGCTTGAGAACAAGGTAAAGATGTCTGTTTTTTTAGGGCCGGCCTGTGGCTCACTCGGTAGAGTGCGGTGCTGATAACACCAAGGCCCCAGGTTCGGATCCCTATACAGGGATGGCCGGTTTGCTCACTTGGGAGAGTGTGGTGCTGACAACACCAAGTCAAGGGTTAAGATCCCTTTACTGGTCATCTTTAAAAAAATTTTTTTAAAAAAAAGAACTTACTCTTGCTGATCTTAAGGCTTACTATAAACTACATTAATCCAGATAGGGTGGTATTGGTATAGGGATAAACATAGATCAATGGGACAGAATAGAGTCCAGAAATAGACCCACACATATATGGTCAGGTGATTTTCTACAAAGGTAACAGTGTCAATCAATGTGATATCCATGTCAGAAAAAATTAACTTGAACCCATACCTCACACCACACAAAAAAATCAACTAAAAATGGATTGTAGGCCTAAAACTATAAGACATCTAGAAGAAAACATAGGATAAATCTCTGCATGCTTAGGAGAGGCAAAGATTTCTTAGGACACAAAAAGCATTAATCCTTAAAGAAAAAAAATTTCATTAAAGAAAAAAATC
This sequence comes from Galeopterus variegatus, assembly GCF_000696425.1. Lineage (NCBI taxonomy): Eukaryota > Metazoa > Chordata > Mammalia > Dermoptera > Cynocephalidae > Galeopterus > Galeopterus variegatus. The sequence goes on from NW_007730152.1 coordinate 221,241, forward strand.
AATAAATTGGATCTCATTAAAATTTAAAGTTTCTGCTCTTCAAAAGACACTATGAGAAGTCATGCCAAAAATTGAAGAAAATATTTGCAATTCATGTGGTTAACCAGATATTTGTCTCCAGGATATATAAAGAACTCAGTATTGAATTAAAAAACAAACAAGCTAACAAAAAATAGGCAAAAGGCTCCAATGATTTACAAAACAAAATATATGAACAGCCAATAAGCTCATGAAAGGATGTTTAATGTTTTTAAGCATTAGGGAAATTCAAATAGAAACCACAATGAAATGCCACTACACACCCATTAGAACAGCTAAAATTAGAGCTGGCCAGTTAACTCAGACGGTTAGAGCACAGCCTTGTAACACCAAGGTCAAGGGTTTGGATCCCTGTATCAGCGGCTACCCCCCAGAATAAAAGAATAGCTAAAATTTTATTTTATTTATTTATTTTTAAAAGATGACCGGTAAGGGGATCTTAACCCTTGACTTGGTGTTGTCAGCACCACGCTCTCCCAAGTGAGCCATGGGCCATCCCTATATGGGATCCGAACCTGTGGCCTTGGTGGTATCAGCACCACACTCTCCCAAGTGAGCCATGGGCCGGCCCTAAGAATAGCTAAAAATTTAAAAACTGCCAATATCAAGTATTGACAAGGATGTGGGGATGCTACCTGGCTGGCACTGAACTGGAAATAACTCAAATGTCCATCAGCAAAAGAATGGATAAATAAATTCTGGCATGTTGCTACCGTGGGATAACAGAGTAATTAGAATGAACAAGCTACTGATTTGCACGAAGTGAATAAACCTCAAAAATATAATGACGAGTGGAAGAAGCCTTTCACCAAAGTCATCATAATGTATGATTCCAATTATGTAACGTTCAAAAACCGGCAAAGGTAATCAATGACATTGGAATCGGGATACTGGTTGCCTTTGGAGGGAGGTCAGTGACTGGGAGGGGCTGGGGGATTCCGGGAGGCTGGGAAAGGTCCACATCTCGACTTGTGTTGGTTACATGGTGCGTTCACTCAGTGGAAATTCACTATGCTGTGCGCTAATGATTTGTGTGCCCTTCTGTGTGTTTATTACGCTTCCATAAAGAATTTTTTTTAATCCAAAGAAAATAGTTTATGAATTAGAAAGTGAAAATCTCCTTCCTCCCTCCAATCCTATTCCCCAGAGGTAATCATGACTACAAATTGGGTCGTATCTTTATCTAGAATTATAAGTATATTGACTGAGACGTACCGACTATCCTACAATTGCACTTTTCACTTATCTTGGAGGATGTTCCGTAACAGAACATGAAGAACTGCCTCCAATCTTTTGTCAGCTAAAATGGATTCCATTTTGGGCTGTACCAGACACAATTTAACCAGTTACTCACTGACTGTTATCTATCTTTACTATGAACTCAGGTGGGTGGGTGGGTGGATGGATGGATGGATGGATGGATGGATGGATGGATGGATGGGTGGGTGGATGGGTGGATGGATGGGTGGATGGGTGGATGGGTGGATGGGTGGAATGAATAAATAAATGAATTTAGAATAGAAGGAGCGTGGGCTTAGAGGGGATCTAAGTGGGGGACAGGACTCAGAGCACCTAGGGGCCCAGAAAGGATGGAACCTCAGAGGTAGAGGGGGTCAGGGAGGCTCAGAGAGGGGAATGGGGACTTGAGGAATGGGAAGGAGTTCCCAGAAAGGGACAGGGTCTCAAGAAGAGAGATAGAGACTCACAGAGGGGTGGCCTCTCAGGAAGCGGCATGGGGACTCAGGGCAGACTGGGGTTTAGAGAGAGAAATGGAGGCTTAGCGAGGGCTATGGGTGCTCAGACAGAGGGTAGAGCTTGCAGAAGGGCTGGGGGCTCAGGTTCCAAGGCAGGGTGGGGGCTTGGTAAATTCTCTCCTTTACCCACCTCCTTTCTGCAGGCAGTGAGTACCACGCTGGGCACTGGACACCCTTAGCCTCTCTGCCTACACCCCTGGGGGCCTCTTCTACACTGTCCAGGTGCTTTGATGGAGCTGCCTTAAGCAGAGTGTTTGATGGAAAGTTACCTGCCTGGGACCACAGTTCATCGGAAAGGCTTTGGGCCCTACGGGGTGGCGGGGCGGGGGGTCGAGCTCTTCCCTCACCAGGCTGGGGTCAGAAGGGAGGGTGCTGGAGGCCCCAGTGTGGGGTGTATCCTGGCCCCTGGTGCCTCTCCTTCCCAGAGTTTTCTGCCCAGTTGTCCTTTTGGTCCCAGCTGCAACTTCACTTTTGATGAGGTTAAATTATCCTGTTCCCCACCAAATCAACCCCAGTCCAAGCAAAGGGCCCTGTGGAGGGCACAGTAGGCATGGCCGCCTCATAATGCTCCTCCCCCTTGTCTCCTACCCTGGACAATGGCCGTGGCACATCTGAATAGACAGCCTCCCTCCCCATCTGGCTTGATGGGAACGCTCAGCCACTTCCTGGCTGTGTGACCAGGGCCTTGGGGACTCATCCATGTACTAGGGACAGTTACACTATTGACCTCCTGGGGTGGTGGAGCGAGTGGCCTAGGATCAGGTAGCAAGGCACATGGCACATACTAAGCCTAGCACATGGGGGCTCGGCAGATAATGGCTGAGCGGTCTTAGAGCCCATCTGAAGAGATTCAAATCCCAGGCTCTGCCTCTGACATACTGAGTCCCCTGGCCAGTGCCTAACCTGAGCCTGCTTCCTCCCTGGGCACAGCCTCTCCTCCCAAGACCACGGGGACAGTGCCATGAGGTATTTTGCATTAGGACACACTCAACGAACACCTTGCACAGAACAAACGCCCAGGAAACAGCAACCTGCCCCAGACCCACAGCAGAAAAGGGTGGAGTTGGGATTTGAACCCACCTCTGAGTCCAAACAGCTAATTGTTAATGTTTTCCTAGCTCTTTCCATGGGCCAAGACCTGTGCTGAATGCCTCATACATGTGACCTCCTCGCTAAGCCCTCCTGGCTCCCTTGGAGGGGTTGCTGTTGTAAGAGCTTGGGGTATACATGGAGTCCTGTCCTTGGCTCTTGGCGGGGGGTAACTTTGGCTGCATTCTTTCCTCTGTTTCCAAGTCTGCAAGTTTGTTGAGAAGGGCACTGAGGGAATCCACATGAGCACGGTGCTTCGCATTCAGTAAGCACTCAATTAATGCAGTTGTTAGAACCTTCCCCATTTTACAAAAGTGGAAACCAAGGCTCAGAGTAAGGTCTGAGCTTCTCAGAGGCCCAAGGAAATGTTTGCAACCTAGAAAAAATGGGGCACCATATTCATAATAGCCAAAAAAGAAAAACAATCTAGTGTCTGTCAGCTGATACACAGATAAGTAAAAAGAGGTCTATCCATGCAGTAGAATATTATCCAGCAAGAAAAAGAAATGAAAGACTGATTCAATGTGGATGAACCTTGAAAACATTTCGGTAAGTAAAAGAAGTCAGACACAAAAGGCCACATGTTGAATGATTCCATTTATATGAAATGTCCAGAATAGGCAAATCTACAAACACAAAAAGTAGGTTAGCGGCTGCCAGGGCCTGGGGGAAGAGGGTACATGAAGGGTTGGAGGGTGATGGCTAAGGGGTGTGCGGTTTTTTGGGGGGTGATGAAAATGTTCTAAGCTTGATTGTGGCTGTGGTTGCACAACTCCGTGAATGTAGGAAGGACAATTGAATTGTGCACTTTAAATGGATGAATTGTCTGCTATGTAAATTATATTTCAATAAAGCTGGCGGGGGTTTTGGTGTTTTTTTTTTAAAGATGACCGGTAAGGGGATCTTACCCCTTGACTTGGTGTTGTCAGCACCACGCTCTCCCAAGTGAGCCAACTGGCCATCCCTATGTAGGATCCGAACCCGTGGCCTTGGTGTTATCAGCACTGCACTCTCCCGAGTGAGCCTCGGGCCGGCCCAAAGCTGTTTTTAAATGAGGGACCAAAGTCTGAAAAGAACATTGCCAAACTGAGATTAATACATGTTTAATTAAATGTCTACAAACTGCAACATATTGTTCTCAACTCCTCTCTCACTCTTTTGCATATCAACGACATCAAAAGTGTCATCTTGGGCCGGCCCGGTGGGAGCGGCGGCGCTCCCGCCGAGGGTTTGGATCCCACATACAGACCGGTTCCCGCTCACTGGCTGAGCGAGGTGAGGGCGCAACACCGAGGGTTGCGATCCCGTTGCCGGTCCCGGTCCGGTATGGGCGCGACACTGAGGGTTGCGATCCGTTGCCGGACACGAAAAAAGACAAAAAAAGGAAAAAAAAAAAAGTGTCATCTTCGGAGGGTGAAATGTGGAGGGTATATCCTCTGGACAGCTTACCACAGTGTGGGCAAAGAGAGGTTAAGCAATTCCCCAGAGAGGAACAGGAACTACAGCCCAGAGAGGGGCAGCTTCCTCCCCAGGGTCACACAGCTCTGGGGCTCCAGGAGTCCTGATTCTCCACATCCCCGAGTTCAAATGTGCGTGAGGTTCCAACCCCAGCCCCAGTGCTGACCCCTGGCTGCCTCGTCTTTCTGACTTCTCAGGAAAACACACACACACACACACAAGCCAGGAAGCATCCATCATGTGCTGTCCAGCCCAGGCCGGAGGGGCAGGGGTCAGCAGGGAGGTGACCTCAAGGTCTCCATGGGGACCAGGATCCAGCAAAGCTGAGGGTGAGAGGCTGGATATTTTCCCACCCTGAGATTTTCCTGTGTCAACCCAGGAGGGTGCCCTGGATGCCGCCAGCCCTGCCCCCAACCTCCTTCCTTTCTTGACACTGCTTCCCGGCTGAGGCTGAGGATGGTTGGGGAGGACATGCCAAGTGGATCCACCATGCCCAGAAAAGAAGGACAGGCACTTTGGGATTGACAAAATGAGGAACCCTGGCTCAGAGTGGGCGAGAGCCTGCCTCAGAGTCACACAGCACGGGGACTTGGTGTAAATGGGGTGGCTGGCTGCTCCCGGCCCTACATGGCCTCCCTCCACTGCCCTGCCCAAGAGCTGGACCCTAGCCCGGCCTTGGGCGTGTGAGAAGCCCTTGGCCCTGGGCCCTGCCCGGGTCCTTCCTCCCCCCACGCACCCGGGACTCAGCCCTTCCTTGTGTTAAATAGAAACCTCTTTATTCTAAGTATCAAACATTCCTTAATACATTGGATTTGGGCCAGACCTTGAGGTGAGGGGGAAGTGGGTGGCCAAGATATTTCTGTAAAGTCTTCCAGAACGCCATCCACCACACTGGGCTATGGGGGTGGAGGGGCGTGCTGGAAACAGGCTGCGTGGCCTTGAGAAAGTCCTTGCTCCCTCTGGCCTCTGTTTCCCTTCTGCACAGGGAGTTTGGGGTTGGGCAAGTGAGAAGACCTCTAAGGATCTTTCCACCCCAGAGGTCTGTGATCCCAGTCAGGGAGTCAGGATGAGGGCCTTATGGGAGGACAGTTTGTCAGCAGCAAAGATGGGGGCACTGAGGCAGAGGGCTGGGAAATCCTCAGCGTTGGGCCCGGGGCCTCACTGGAGATGGAGGCCGGGGCAGGGGCAGACAGGCCAGACTGGGCCTGGCCAGCCGGGAGACAGGGAGGCGGCCCAGGAAGAGAGGGAGGCTGAGGCAGAAAGACGGGCGGGGTACAGGGATGTCTGCGAAGAAGGCACGGTCCCGAGGGGGTGACAGGGCTCCCCCCTCAGATAGTTCCAGGTCCCGGGCCACGGCCAGGATCTCCTGGCGGGCAGCTGTGTTGTGAAGGCCACGGATGTCGAGGAGGGCCGCCACATGCTTCCGCCTGGGGGGAGAGAAATGGACAGGGGCCTGAGGGTCCTCGGCTCCGGATGCACCCCTAGCTCACCTGTGGATCCCACCTGATCCCTGCCCATCCCAGAACCTCTGGAACCCCTTTGCCCCTCCAGATCCTTCCTTCATACCAGCTCCCCCAGCCCCTCTCTCACACCAGCCCTTCTCCAGGACTTCACTTCCCACCAACTATTTCCAAATCCTCCCACTCGCAATCAGTTCCAGAACCCTCACCTCCAAACTCAGCACTAGAATCTTCCTTTTTTTTTTTTTTTTTTCCTTTTTGTCTTTTTTCGTGTCCGGCAACGGATCGCAACCCTCAGTGTTGCACCTGTACCGGACTGGGACCGGCAACGGGATCGCAACCCTCGGCATCGCGCCCGCACCTCGCTCAGCCAGTGAGTGGGAACCGGTCTGTATGTGAGATCCGAACCCTCGGCGGGAGCGCCACTGCACTCCCAAGCGGCCGGCCCTAGAATCTTCCCTTTTACCCCAAGTTTCAGCTCCTGATTAAAATTAACCTTCAATCTGCACCCCCAACTTAGCTCAGACATCCCCTAAATTTCCATCTAAGTACCATCATGCTTACTTAAGTACTGGACTCTACAGAAAACCCTTCTTTTTTTTGGTGGTAGTGGCTGGCCAGTTTGGGGATCCAAACCTGTGACCTTGGTATTACAAGGCTGTGCTCTAATCAACTAAGCTCACTGGCCAGCCCCCAATTTCATTTTTTGGCAGCAGGTCGGTATGGGGCAAAACACCCTTAACTTTATCTTCACTTTGTCCCAAACAACCCCACATTCATCACTCAGGTCTAACCCTGAAGTGTTCGCCCACATTCCCGTCCTGACCCTCACCTCTCCCCAAGGCCAGGTCTGGAAGCTTCCCCACCACTGTGGTTCCACAGCTTTCATCTAAATCTCAACTCAAGGGCTGGCCCATGGCTCACTCGGGAGAGTGTGGTGCTGATAACACCAAGGCCATGGGTTCGGATCCCATATAGGGATGGCCGGTTGGCTCACTGGCTGAGCGTGGTGCTGACAACACCAAGCCAAGGGTTAAGATCCCCTTACCGGTCATCTTTTAAAAAAATAAAAAATAAATAAAAATATGGGCCGGCCCGTGGCTCACTCGGGAGAGTGTGGTGCTGATAACACCAAGGCCACGGGTTCGGATCCCATATAGGGATGGCCGGTTAGCTCACTGGGTGAGCGTGGTGCTGACAACACCAAGTCAAGGGTTAAGATCCCCTTACCGGTCATCTTTATCAAAAAAATAAAAATAAAAATAAATAAATAAAATAAAAATAAAAATAAATAAATCTCAACTCAAGACCTGTCAACCTAGATCCCATTCTGGAACTTTCATCCCCAAATTTGGCCTTGGAACACTTACTTTACCCCCAACCCATTCCCAGAATCATGCTTCAACAAAATTCTACTACAAGACTAAAATATACCTTGGGGACCCTCACAACAACCAGAAATTTCATGCTCAAAACCAGCTCTGTTCTGCAACCCTTGCCCTTAGATCCAACACACTGGAAACTTCCTCTTCACCCCCACCTCCGCTCCAGATCTCCAATCCAAAAGACAACTCCAGAACCACCACCATATTTCAACTCAAGATCCTGAACCCAACATTCATTTCCAGAACTTTGACTTCAAACAGAACTATGGAGTCTTCACTATCACTTTCAATCCAGCTCAGTGTCCCCATCTTCCAATATCCCAGGTTTGGAATCTCCACAGCTCCAAGACATGGCTCAAGAACCTTCTAGTTCAACCGAGCTTCACAACATGGTCCCCAAACCTAACTTTAGAACTGCTGCTCCCAACCAAGCTCGAGAATTCTCAAACTTAGCCTCAGATTCAAATTCAGATTCAAGTTCTGACCCATGATCAGATTCGAGTTCAGGAGCTCCACCTGAGCAGAACTGCGGGTACCCCTTGGGATTCCTCATCCTCAACCCTGGAACCTAAACCCGCTCGTGCCTCACTTGGCTCGGGTGAACACTTCAGGGCTAGATTGGAGTGATGATTGTGGGGCTGTCTAGGACAAAAGCAAAGATGAAGTTAAGGGTTTTCTGTAGAGCCCAGAGCTCAAGTAGGCATGAGGGTACCTGGATGGAAATTTAGGAGACATTTGAGCTCAGTTGGGGGTGAAGACTGAATGTTAATTTTAATCACTCCTTGTTTCTGTGGGGTTTTGTCTGAGCATAGAATGTCTGCATGCACCACCACCAGCACTCACAGAGGGCAGTGTGGTCTGGAGGTCTGGCGCACCGGCTGTAGAGCCAGTCTGCTGTCTGGGGTTCACGTCCCAGCTTTGCCACTTGCTAGTTGTGATGTTTGGGATAAGCTACTTAATTTCTGCATGCCTCGGATGAGTTACTTGCATGTATTTTTCTTTCCTTTTTTAAAGATGACCAGTAAGGGGATTTTAACCCTTGGCTTGGTGTTGTCAGCACCACGCTCTCCCAAGTGAGCCACGGGCCAGCCTTGCATGTACTTTCTTTTTTTTTTTTTTAAAAAGATGACCGGTAAGGGGATCTTAACCCTTGACTTGGTGTTGTCAGCACCCCGCTCTCCCAAGTGAGCCACGGGCCAGCCTTGCATGTACTTTCTTTTTTTTTTTTTAAAAAGATGACCGGTAAGGGGATCTTAACCCTTGACTTGGTGTTGTCAGCACCATGCTCACCCAGTGAGCGAACCGGCCATCCCTATGTGGGATCCGAACCCGGGGCCTTGGTGTTATCAGCACCGCACTCTCCCGAGTGAGCCACCGGGCCGGCCCCCCTGCATGTACTTTCTAAAATAACTTTAATTATACCTCTTGCTTATAGAATAGGCACGTAAGGTGCTTATTTAAACCTGACATAAGGACTCGATAAGCAAGAACTGGTGTTGTTATCGCCATGACCAATGATGAGATGATGATGATGATTATATGAATTCCCTCAATAATTCTATGAAGAAAGAACTATTATCCCCGTGGAACAGAAGAGGAAACTGAGGCTCACAGAAGGTCACACACAAAGGAAGCGGTCCACCAGGATCTGAATGGCGCCTGCCCTTGCCGCCGTCCTAGTGCGTGTGCGCCCGCGTGCCCGTGCGTGTCCCCGTGTCCCCCGCGGCTCCCCTGCCGGGCCGGCCCTTCCTGCCGCCAGGCGGCCCCGCGCCCCCCTGCCCTGGGCTTCCTGTGACCGCCTGTTTGTTTGCGAGCCCTGGTGGCGGTAGCGGCAGCGGCGGCGGCAGAAGGAGGGAAATCTTATTAATAATGCCCTGGCTCCAGCAGGAAACGGCCGTCAGACACGCTCGCCGCCTCCCTCCCTCGCCCAGCGGGCAGGAAAGGCAGGGACTGAGGCCAAGACCCGCCGAGAGACCGCGGCCAAGCGGCGGCTTGCTCAGGATCGGGCGGCCGGCGGGGGCCTCTCACCTGATGTCCGGGTAGTCCCGCACCAGCACCCCCACCTCCACCTGGATGCTGGGCGTGTCTTCCAGCTGCAGGACTTCGGCCAAATGGGGCACCACGGCGTCCAGCCACGAGGCCTGGGACTCCTGCAAGGGTGGGCCTGGGGCTCACACTCTGGCCCCAGTGTTCCCTCCAAACCCACCCTCCTTTCCCAAGCCTTGGCCTCGCCTGCTGTTGCCCCTCCTGGCCTCGGTTTTCCCATCTGTAAAACGGGGCAGAGGATAGACTGTGGACGGAAGTTATCTGGAACTTTTGGAAATTTGAAGAAACGTCAATAATAAAATCTACTCCCAGTTTTGAGATAATTTGGGACTCAGGGATACCCCTCAAAGCCCATTCCAAGTTTGCAAGATGTCACCATTGGGAGGAAACTGGATAAAGTGTACAAGGGAGCTCTCTGAATTCTTTCTTGCATGTGAATCTACAATTATCTCAAAAAAAAAAAAAAAAATCAAGGACTGTGGGCTGGAAACTCCTGGAATAGCGAAGTGAGGTCCTTCCAGCCCTTCTAAGTACAAGTGGGTGCAAATAAGATCTAGTGATTTTAAATTCTCGGATTTGGAATTGTTAGCATCCCGAGTTTCGGCCGCATTTAGCTTCTGCATGCGCTCACAGGATGGCTAATGTTTATGGAGGGTTAGCTCTGTGCCGGGTGCTTCACAGGAACGAACTGATCTGATCCGCGCAACAGTGGATGGGGATCACGGTCTCTCTAACTGGCCAGCTGAGGATGCGCCCGGAGCCCGGCGCTGGCAGTGAGAGCCCATTTGCACGATTTCTACACGCAAAGGGCATGGGTCAGAATGCTATGGGCTGTTATCGGTTGGGTGAGGGTCTTATCCTAAGCCCTGCCCCGCCCCGGGCTTTGAGTCCTGGGATTCGCAGAAGCCATGGTCGCCCTGGTTTCCGAGAACCCCCCTTCCGCCCGCCGCGCTCGCCGCCGCACTGACCAGCCGCCTGA
>NW_007730152.1:232450-245195 GCF_000696425.1 Galeopterus variegatus
GGGACCGGCAACGGGATCGCAACCCTCGGCATCGCGCCCGCACCTCGCTCAGCCAGTGAGTGGGAACCGGTCTGTATGTGAGATCCGAACCCTCGGCGGGAGCGCCACTGCACTCCCAAGCGGCCGGCCCTAGAATCTTCCCTTTTACCCCAAGTTTCAGCTCCTGATTAAAATTAACCTTCAATCTGCACCCCCAACTTAGCTCAGACATCCCCTAAATTTCCATCTAAGTACCATCATGCTTACTTAAGTACTGGACTCTACAGAAAACCCTTCTTTTTTTTGGTGGTAGTGGCTGGCCAGTTTGGGGATCCAAACCTGTGACCTTGGTATTACAAGGCTGTGCTCTAATCAACTAAGCTCACTGGCCAGCCCCCAATTTCATTTTTTGGCAGCAGGTCGGTATGGGGCAAAACACCCTTAACTTTATCTTCACTTTGTCCCAAACAACCCCACATTCATCACTCAGGTCTAACCCTGAAGTGTTCGCCCACATTCCCGTCCTGACCCTCACCTCTCCCCAAGGCCAGGTCTGGAAGCTTCCCCACCACTGTGGTTCCACAGCTTTCATCTAAATCTCAACTCAAGGGCTGGCCCATGGCTCACTCGGGAGAGTGTGGTGCTGATAACACCAAGGCCATGGGTTCGGATCCCATATAGGGATGGCCGGTTGGCTCACTGGCTGAGCGTGGTGCTGACAACACCAAGCCAAGGGTTAAGATCCCCTTACCGGTCATCTTTTAAAAAAATAAAAAATAAATAAAAATATGGGCCGGCCCGTGGCTCACTCGGGAGAGTGTGGTGCTGATAACACCAAGGCCACGGGTTCGGATCCCATATAGGGATGGCCGGTTAGCTCACTGGGTGAGCGTGGTGCTGACAACACCAAGTCAAGGGTTAAGATCCCCTTACCGGTCATCTTTATCAAAAAAATAAAAATAAAAATAAATAAATAAAATAAAAATAAAAATAAATAAATCTCAACTCAAGACCTGTCAACCTAGATCCCATTCTGGAACTTTCATCCCCAAATTTGGCCTTGGAACACTTACTTTACCCCCAACCCATTCCCAGAATCATGCTTCAACAAAATTCTACTACAAGACTAAAATATACCTTGGGGACCCTCACAACAACCAGAAATTTCATGCTCAAAACCAGCTCTGTTCTGCAACCCTTGCCCTTAGATCCAACACACTGGAAACTTCCTCTTCACCCCCACCTCCGCTCCAGATCTCCAATCCAAAAGACAACTCCAGAACCACCACCATATTTCAACTCAAGATCCTGAACCCAACATTCATTTCCAGAACTTTGACTTCAAACAGAACTATGGAGTCTTCACTATCACTTTCAATCCAGCTCAGTGTCCCCATCTTCCAATATCCCAGGTTTGGAATCTCCACAGCTCCAAGACATGGCTCAAGAACCTTCTAGTTCAACCGAGCTTCACAACATGGTCCCCAAACCTAACTTTAGAACTGCTGCTCCCAACCAAGCTCGAGAATTCTCAAACTTAGCCTCAGATTCAAATTCAGATTCAAGTTCTGACCCATGATCAGATTCGAGTTCAGGAGCTCCACCTGAGCAGAACTGCGGGTACCCCTTGGGATTCCTCATCCTCAACCCTGGAACCTAAACCCGCTCGTGCCTCACTTGGCTCGGGTGAACACTTCAGGGCTAGATTGGAGTGATGATTGTGGGGCTGTCTAGGACAAAAGCAAAGATGAAGTTAAGGGTTTTCTGTAGAGCCCAGAGCTCAAGTAGGCATGAGGGTACCTGGATGGAAATTTAGGAGACATTTGAGCTCAGTTGGGGGTGAAGACTGAATGTTAATTTTAATCACTCCTTGTTTCTGTGGGGTTTTGTCTGAGCATAGAATGTCTGCATGCACCACCACCAGCACTCACAGAGGGCAGTGTGGTCTGGAGGTCTGGCGCACCGGCTGTAGAGCCAGTCTGCTGTCTGGGGTTCACGTCCCAGCTTTGCCACTTGCTAGTTGTGATGTTTGGGATAAGCTACTTAATTTCTGCATGCCTCGGATGAGTTACTTGCATGTATTTTTCTTTCCTTTTTTAAAGATGACCAGTAAGGGGATTTTAACCCTTGGCTTGGTGTTGTCAGCACCACGCTCTCCCAAGTGAGCCACGGGCCAGCCTTGCATGTACTTTCTTTTTTTGTTTTTTAAAAAGATGACCGGGAAGGGGATCTTAACCCTTGACTTGGTGTTGTCAGCCCCACGCTCTCCCAAGTGGGCCACGGGCCAGCCTTGCATGTACTTTCTTTTTTTGTTTTTTAAAAAGATGACCGGGAAGGGGATCTTAACCCTTGACTTGGTGTTGTCAGCCCCACGCTCTCCCAAGTGGGCCACGGGCCAGCCTTGCATGTACTTTCTTTTTTTGTTTTTTAAAAAGATGACCGGGAAGGGGATCTTAACCCTTGACTTGGTGTTGTCAGCCCCACGCTCTCCCAAGTGGGCCACGGGCCAGCCTTGCATGTACTTTCTTTTTTTGTTTTTTAAAAAGATGACCGGGAAGGGGATCTTAACCCTTGACTTGGTGTTGTCAGCCCCACGCTCTCCCAAGTGGGCCACGGGCCAGCCTTGCATGTACTTTCTTTTTTTGTTTTTTAAAAAGATGACCGGGAAGGGGATCTTAACCCTTGACTTGGTGTTGTCAGCCCCACGCTCTCCCAAGTGGGCCACGGGCCAGCCTTGCATGTACTTTCTTTTTTTGTTTTTTAAAAAGATGACCGGGAAGGGGATCTTAACCCTTGACTTGGTGTTGTCAGCCCCACGCTCTCCCAAGTGGGCCACGGGCCAGCCTTGCATGTACTTTCTTTTTTTGTTTTTTAAAAAGATGACCGGGAAGGGGATCTTAACCCTTGACTTGGTGTTGTCAGCCCCACGCTCTCCCAAGTGGGCCACGGGCCAGCCTTGCATGTACTTTCTTTTTTTGTTTTTTAAAAAGATGACCGGGAAGGGGATCTTAACCCTTGACTTGGTGTTGTCAGCCCCACGCTCTCCCAAGTGGGCCACGGGCCAGCCTTGCATGTACTTTCTTTTTTTGTTTTTTAAAAAGATGACCGGGAAGGGGATCTTAACCCTTGACTTGGTGTTGTCAGCACCACGCTCACCCAGTGAGCGAACCGGCCATCCCTATGTGGGATCCGAACCCGGGGCCTTGGTGTTATCAGCACCGCACTCTCCCGAGTGAGCCACCGGGCCGGCCCCCCTGCATGTACTTTCTAAAATAACTTTAATTATACCTCTTGCTTATAGAATAGGCACGTAAGGTGCTTATTTAAACCTGACATAAGGACTCGATAAGCAAGAACTGGTGTTGTTATCGCCATGACCAATGATGAGATGATGATGATGATTATATGAATTCCCTCAATAATTCTATGAAGAAAGAACTATTATCCCCGTGGAACAGAAGAGGAAACTGAGGCTCACAGGAGGTCACACACAAAGGAAGCGGTCCACCAGGATCTGAATGGCGCCTGCCCTTGCCGCCGTCCTAGTGCGTGTGCGCCCGCGTGCCCGTGAGTGTCCCCGTGTCCCCCGCGGCTCCCCTGCCGGGCCGGCCCTTCCTGCCGCCAGGCGGCCCCGCGCCCCCCTGCCCTGGGCTTCCTGTGACCGCCTGTTTGTTTGCGAGCCCTGGTGGCGGTAGCGGCAGCGGCGGCGGCAGAAGGAGGGAAATCTTATTAATAATGCCCTGGCTCCAGCAGGAAACGGCCGTCAGACACGCTCGCCGCCTCCCTCCCTCGCCCAGCGGGCAGGAAAGGCAGGGACTGAGGCCAAGACCCGCCGAGAGACCGCGGCCAAGCGGCGGCTTGCTCAGGATCGGGCGGCCGGCGGGGGCCTCTCACCTGATGTCCGGGTAGTCCCGCACCAGCACCCCCACCTCCACCTGGATGCTGGGCGTGTCTTCCAGCTGCAGGACTTCGGCCAAATGGGGCACCACGGCGTCCAGCCACGAGGCCTGGGACTCCTGCAAGGGTGGGCCTGGGGCTCACACTCTGGCCCCAGTGTTCCCTCCAAACCCACCCTCCTTTCCCAAGCCTTGGCCTCGCCTGCTGTTGCCCCTCCTGGCCTCGGTTTTCCCATCTGTAAAACGGGGCAGAGGATAGACTGTGGAAGGAAGTTATCTGGAACTTTTGGAAATTTGAAGAAACGTCAATAATAAAATCTACTCCCAGTTTTGCAGATAATTTGGGACTCAGGGATACCCCTCAAAGCCCATTCCAAGTTTGCAAGATGTCACCATTGGGAGGAAACTGGATAAAGTGTACAAGGGAGCTCTCTGAATTCTTTCTTGCATGTGAATCTACAATTATCTCAAAAAAAAAAAAAAAAAATCAAGGACTGTGGGCTGGAAACTCCTGGAATAGCGAAGTGAGGTCCTTCCAGCCCTTCTAAGTACAAGTGGGTGCAAATAAGATCTAGTGATTTTAAATTCTCGGATTTGGAATTGTTAGCATCCCGAGTTTCGGCCGCATTTAGCTTCTGCATGCGCTCACAGGATGGCTAATGTTTATGGAGGGTTAGCTCTGTGCCGGGTGCTTCACAGGAACGAACTGATCTGATCCGCGCAACAGTGGATGGGGATCACGGTCTCTCTAACTGGCCAGCTGAGGATGCGCCCGGAGCCCGGCGCTGGCAGTGAGAGCCCATTTGCACGATTTCTACACGCAAAGGGCATGGGTCAGAATGCTATGGGCTGTTATCGGTTGGGTGAGGGTCTTATCCTAAGCCCTGCCCCGCCCCGGGCTTTGAGTCCTGGGATTCGCAGAAGCCACGGTCGCCCTGGTTTCCGAGAACCCCCCTTCCGCCCGCCGCGCTCGCCGCCGCACTGACCAGCCGCCTGAACAGCCTCTGCAGCTGCGCCGCGTCCTCCCGGAGCCTCCCGGCCACGCGGCTGCGGGTCCGCGCCGAGCGGCAGCGCAGGCGCCCGCGGAGCAGGGGCCGCACGTACTCGACCAGGGCCCGCCGGTGCAGCTCAGCCACCAGTGCCTGGGGCGCGGGGGAACGAAACCGGAGCGTGGGAGCCCCCCGCCCCCATCCACTCGCGCCCACTCTGGGCGCCCAACGGGAACCCCTCCCGCGCCCGCAAGGCGCCCAGCCCCAGCCCCCACTCCCGGCTGCCTTTCCGACTCCCCAACGGTACTCCCTGTCCTACCGGATGATGCTCTCTCGGGCCGCTAATCAGCCTGCGGACACCCCCTACAGACCCCCATCCCAGCCTCTCCCCATTCCCCAAGCTCCACCTCCAGAGGCCCCAACTCAGTCTGCACCCCGGCCTACAGCCCAGTACCCGCGGCACCTCCTGCAGACCCTGGGCAGGGCGCCCCCTCTCCCACCCTGAGCGAGCCGCTCCCCGCCTAGAAGGGGACTCTCCAGCCGGAGCGTTCTTGCTCTCCCCTCCTCCCCACTTTTGCACACCTCTCCCCTCACCCCTCACACAGGCCCACCTGGTAGGGCTCATCTTGCATCCTGCGCAGTGCCAGGGCCTGAGCGCCCAGCGTGCCCACAATGCCATCCAGGGCCTCTGGACTGCTCAGCCACTTCCGGCGCATCAGCTTGTTGAAGTGCGGCTGGGTGAGGCAGAATGGAAGGGAGGGAAAGGGCCATCGCTCTCCTCCCTTCCACCCTGTCTTCACTTAGGAATATCTTCCCTGCTGACCAAGGCTGTGGGGTGCTGGGGACAGAGACGGCCCCAGCCCTGCCCTCCTGGGGCTCACAGTCCAGAGGGAGAGAGAGACCGGTCCCCAGATAGCAAGGACCCAGAGGTAACAGGGCTGGGATGGGGAAGCCCAGGGGCTTAGGAAGCCCAGAGGGGATGCCTGACTCAGCACAGAGAGTCAAGGATGGCTTCCTGGAGGAGGGGACAGCAGAGCTGCGGTCCTGATGATAATCACTGTTAGCCAGGTGAGGGGTGGAGGGGGAGGTGGCTCAATCAGAGAGAAGAGCCAGTGTAAAGAAGGTTCAGATTTCAGATGGGCATGCTGGTCAGAGGACCAGAAAGAGGGTCCGTAGGGCTGTCAAGACCATCTGCATAATTCTCAGGGCCCAGTGCAAAATTAAAATGGGGGACTCTGGCTCAAAAGCTATTTAAAACTTTAAGACAGCAGAGCATTAAACCAAGCTTGGCCTTTTTTTTTTTTTTTTAAAGATGACCGGTAAGGGGATCTTAACCCTTGACTTGGTGTTGTCAGCACCACGCTCAGCCAGTGAGCGAACCGGCCATCCCTATGTGGGATCCGAACCCGGGGCCTTGGTGTTATCAGCACCGCACTCTCCCGAGTGAGCCACGGGCCGGCCCCAAGCTTGGCTTTTTGAAGTGGGGCAGGGAGCTGTGCGATTCAGAAGCCCATACTGGTGGTGGCTTATTCCAGGTATGTGAGAGGAGTGGAGAGATGAGGCTGGTCAGGTGGGCCACTCTCTGAGCCCTTTCTGTGGGCCTGTCCTTGGTGGATTGCCGGGCACCCATGAGAAAATGATGGGGGCACAGCAGAGAATGAAACAAACAAAACTCCATGCACAACATAATCATAAACTAGCCTGAGGACTCTGAACACTAATTCCTATATCAGACGATGTTAAGGAATTGTTGTTCATTTGTTAGGTATGAAAATGACATTGTTGCTTATATTTGTTTAATAAAGATTCCTTATCTCTTGGAGATACAGGTTGAAATATTGATGGATGAAATGATAGGATGTCTGGGATCTTTAAAAGAAATCATTGGAGAGGGAGGTGCAGGGAGAGAGGAAACAATATTGGCCAGGAGTTGATACTTGCTGGAGCTGGGCGATGTGGCCACACGGGTCATTCTGTCATTCTGCCTACTTTGGGGTATGTGTGTTTGAAATTTTTCAAAATAAAAAGTTATTTTACAAACATTCCAACCAATCCTTGCCTTTGAGGAGCTAACATTTCAGCGGGAGGATGCAGATTTAAAAAAAAAAAAGCAAAGGATATAGCATGGCAGGTGGCAGTAAGTACTTTGGAGACAAATATAGCAAGGAGTCAGGAGGGGGGTCTCAGGGGCTTTTTTTTTTTTTCTTTTTTGGTGGCTGGCTGGTAGGGGGCTTCTATTTTAAATGGCGTGATCATGGAAGGTCTCACTGGGAAGGTGACATTTGAATCAAGACTTCAGAGAGGTGAGAGAGGGAGCTATATGGCTATCAGAGGGAGAGCATTCCAGACAGAGGGAACAGCAAGTGCAAAGGCCCTGTTGTGTGAAGGGACAGCAGTGGGGATGGTTTGGCTGGAGTGGAGTAAGTAAGGGAAAATGTGGGAGGAGACGAGGTCTCAGAGGGAAGGCACAGATTGTGCAAGTCACTGGGGGCCAAAGTGAGGATTTTGGCTTTTGCTCTGAATGAGCTAGGAGTCATGGGATGGTTTTGAGCAGAAAAAGGACACGATCTGCTGTAAAACCTGGGTTAGGATGTCCTACAACCAGGGACTCACACACCTCTGTCTCACTGCCTGGTATTCTGGCCATCCTCCGCACGTACTCTCACCCATCTGGAATCTAGCCCCCTCAGAATGTACACAGAGGCCCAGAGATGGGTGAATGGCTCCAGTGTCTAGGACAGCCTTGGCAGGGATTTGTGGGGGGCTTCAGTGGGAAGGGGCTCCACCCAGATCCCAAGCCCCCCTCCTACTGCTTGCTCTCTGTCCTTCCCTGGGCCACATCCTCCCACTTCTTCCTTCCTGTACCCCCCTCCCCCCCCAAACATCCCAAGCATAGCCTAACCCCTCCACCCCCACCTGCTTCCCGAACACTGAGTCATGGGCTGAAGAGAACTTGGGGATTGAGGGGGGTGCTTCCCTGTCCTGGCATGGGCCCCACACCCAGCCCCCTGCCTCACTCACCTGCAACTCCTGGAACAGCAGGTCAGCCAGAACACGGTGGCAGAGCCGGGTCACACGGTCCAGAGCACTGGCCGAAGCTTCCCGGGCCGGCTCACTTTCAGGGGGCCCCACCCGGGCCAGGCGCTCAGCCAGAGCCCTGTGGGGATCAGTGGAACCAAAAGTCAAGGAGCCAATAAATTTCAGCCCACCTGCCCGGACCTGCCTCCCCTTAGGTGGGCTCTGTTTTGTGGAGTGCAGGGATGACAGGTCAGATGGGGAGCTTGGGAAAGTCAAGGGCTCTGGGGAAGGTCTCGGGGCAGAGAAATGTCGGGGAATTCATGGGAGGTTGATGGTGTCTGGGGTTTGGGGTGTCAGGGAGGATGTGAAATGTCAGGGTTCGGGGGATGTCTGGGAGCTGGGGGATGTCTGGGGGCATCTAGGGTATGTTGTGGGAGGGAAGGGTCTTTCTGGGTCTCAGTTTCCCTTGGTGCTTTCTGGGTGAGAATGGAGAGGCTTCTGTTCTCAAAGTCTGTGGTTCTGAATGTCTACAGTTCTAAAATTCTTCCCTTCTCACTTTCCATCACTGTAGCCCTCTATGCGCCTTTATTGTAGATGGAGAGTGACCTGATCTGTGCACTTTCTGCCCAAATCACAAATGCTGGACCCTCATCCCAGCAGACCCCCTTCTAGCAATGTACCTCCTCAAAGTCCCCTTGCTTATGAGAGATGACATATGTTCAGGGTTCTTCCCTGGAAAAGTGGGAGCAACTCTCCATCCACTAAGGACAGATTAAATAAACAACGGTACAGCCAAGCAGTGGAATATGGTTGGGATATGAAAAAGGAATGTGGCAACTCTTCATGACCTAACAGAAAGATTCCCAAGCTGATAGGGGGAGAGGGGCAGAAGTGTGCACAGTATTCTACCATTTGTGTTTTCAAAAGGGCCGGCCTGTGGCTCACTCGGGAGAGTGCGGTGCTGATAACACCAAGGCCACGGGTTCGGATCCCATATAGGGATGGTCGGTTCGCTCACTTGGGAGAGCGTGGTGCTGACAACACCAAGTCAAGGGGTTAGGATCCCCTTATCGGTTATCTTTAAAAAAAAAAAAAAAAAAAAAGAATGAGGAAGAGGAGGAAAGAAATATTATCTATGCACATAGTTAAATATTTATTTGTATTTGTACAAAATATGTATACAAGGGTACTTCAAAAAGTTCATGGATTGGAATCCACTAGAGGGCAAAAAAAAAAGTTCACTGAAAGATTCATATTATCTTTCAATTATATTTTTCCACAAACTTTCTGAAGAACCCTCATATGTGTACAGATGCATATACACACTTATTTACACCTATTTACTGGTGTGAAAAGATATAGAAGACACTAGTAATACTGGTTGCCCAAAGGTGGGGGGAAGATACCATGGGAAGGAGACTTTTCACTTTTGTATCTTTTGAATTTTTGAACCACATGAATGCACTACCTATTTTTTTTTTTTTTTTTAAAGATGACCGGTAAGGGGATCTTAGCCCTTGACTTGGTGTTGTCAGCACCACGCTCACCCAAGTGAGATGACCGGCCAGCTCTAAATGCATTACCTATTTTTAAAATGCAATTAAAAATAAGTTTAGGGCCGGCCCGGTGGCTCACTCGGGAGAGTGCGGTGCTGATAACACCAAGGCCACGGGTTCGGATCCTATATAGGGATGGCCGGTTTGCTCACTGGCTGAGCGTGGTGCTGACAACACCAAGCCAAGGGTTGAGATCCCCTTACCGGTCATTTTAAAAAAAAAAAAAAAAAAAGTTTAAAAAATGAGAAAGATTAAAAAGGCAGAAAGGAATGTGTAATTCTGTCTCTGAGTGTGGCTTCTAGGTTTCTATAATAATTCTAACACTTCAATATTCTGATTATTCTATAATTCTAATACTCTGTGATGCTGCAGTCGTTTCTAGGACTCCCAGATTTTGTGCATCTAAGGTCCCATGCACTTACCCTCTGGACCAGCTCTGCAATTCCCATCCAGGATCCAGGCACCTGAGTTCAGCTGTCACCTGAGACTGGCCCTCCCCTACACATATTCTGGGTGCTCTCACCTGAGGGGGGGCCCACAGTTGACCAAGGAGATGGTCCTGCTGATGTAGGTGTCAGGTAGCAGCTCCCGGACTCCTGGGTTCTCGTGGAATCGCTCCACGCGCTGCTGGAAGCTGGTGGGAGGAGGAGGGAAGGGCTCAGGACAGATGGGGTAACAGCCTCTCACTGGGCCCTCCACCTACCAAAGCCTACATCCCTGCCCATCCTTACTTGATTTCACCTCTCCTCTCTCTGTTGGATCCCAGGTCCTGATCCCCCCACCATGCTCTACCTCTGCAGGAATTCTGCCAGCCCTCCCAGGCAGCAGTGGGCCATCCGCTCCCCGAATTCTTGGCTGATGCGGGGCGCTCTCTCTGTGTGCTCTTCCAGCAGCTGCATGGTGGTCCAGGGAGGTGAGAAAAGATGAGGAGAGGACGAGGTCCCACTTCCCCCCACCCCCACATTGTCCAGCTGATCCCTCCCTCTTCCCCACCCCTCACCTCGCACACATCCTGTGCCAGGCTGCTGGGCCGGTCTTCCAAGCTCCCCCAGTGTTCCTCATCCTCCTGCAGCACTCGAAGAAGGTCTGCCCGAGTCTGAGCCTGAAGTGGGGAAGTGGGAGACAGGCAGAAGTTGGGGGCGGCTTTCTCTCTCTCTTTCTCCCACCATAATCCCCTCGCCCTTAGCCCCAAGCAGTTCTGGAATTCTAAGCAGGCCCAAGTGATGCTGGGGAGACAGGCTGAACCAGAAAACCGTCCCCAGCCCCTTCCATCATTCCTAAATCTAGGGTTCAGAGCTTTATATTAAGAAACCGGTTTTCAGCTTCCTCCTTCTAATAGCCAAGGGGTTGAAGGGTCTATATTTCATTGCTTGATGGTTGTAAGACTCTGCTTTCAGGTTCTGCCAATTAGCTCAAGATTCTCAGATTCTGTGATTCAAGAATTCTGAAGATCTGGGATTTGAAGGTTTACATATCTCTGATTCTCTGGTTGAATATGTTGTCTTCAATTCAAAGAGTCTGAGGACCTAGACATGTTCAATTGTATGATTCTAGGCCCTCTAGTTGCAAGGATTCTGACTTCTGTGGATGGCAGCAGGACTGGCATTCGGATTGTTTGTGGCTGGGGCCATTCTGCTCCAGGGTGACCATGCCCAGCCAGTTTTTAACCATATTTACTATCAGCACTGTTATATGAAAAGATGCTTTAATGCCGTACTTCTGTGAGTCTTTGGGTCCATGAGCTGAGGTTCTGTGCCTTTCTCTTGCTCTAAGATTTGAAGTGTCTGGATGTATTGACACTTTGCCAAGTGTCTCTATGCCCCGGGGCTGGGTGCTTGGAATACAACATTGAACACAGACAAAAATGATCAGTATGGGCTTACATGTATATGACTTTTGGACAGAACTCAGAAGTTCACAAAGGGAAAAGGGAGATGGGAATAGTGAAAGGGGAAGGGGAGAGCCCTCCTATCCCACTATGACCCACTTCTCTCTATAAAATGTCTCCCACTTCTAAATTGCCAATGCCAAGTCCCAGGTACCTTAACATCTGTGACACATTCATCCTCCAAACCCTGTAGGGTGCCAGGGGACAGAAGTGGCCCCAGCTCCCCGCTCTCCAGGGCGACCATGTCCACCAGCCCTAGGACCTCTCTGGAGAAAGGAAAGGAAGAGAGAGGGAGGTCCGTAAGAGGTGGAGCTGGGCAATTGGACCCATCCCTATGTCTTCACACCCACTGCGTTTGTGACCCTGGGCCACTTCCTTCCTCTCTCTGGGCCAGCTTTGCTCATCTCTCAGAGGAAATCTTTGGAGTTTCTGCTTCCCTGGCTCCAGCTCTCTGAGTCAGCTCTCTGATGGATAGTGTCCGGGCAAGATTTGTAGAGGTCAAGTCCAGGCTTGATGATCTGACACGCAAGGCCTCACCCATGATCGGCTTCACCAGACAGAAACTCCCTTCCACCTCTGCTCCTAGAACCTGCCACCTCACCTGGCCTTGGAGGCCTCCCTGTCCAGCCCTCACTCCCCTTCTACTCCCTTGCATGCCCCAGGCTGTGCAATATCATCACTGCCCACCCCCACTCCCTACCACCCCTCCGCACACCAGACTTTGGTTTATGGCATCCTCTCGATCAGAAATGCCATCTCCCTGCAAATTGGACTTAACCCATGTCCTATGGCTCCAGGAAGCTTTCCAGACTTCCTATCCTGCCTCCATATCTCACAGGTGGCAAGAGAGTGTCATTGACATGTACTCGTATTCCCAAGTGGGATCTCTGTGGTTGATGCTGGCAACTGTTGTCTTCCCATTCTTTTGGTGACAGCGTCCTGATTTTGTTGAAGAAACCACCCACCCCCTCTACTGTCCAACTTGTGGTTTGGGTGTGGCTAACTCCCTTTTTCCTGGAGTGGATAGTGATCCAGTCATAGCTAATCACCATATTCTGTTCCCTGCCCCCACCCTGCCATAAGAATGGGTATGTTTTAGGATTCAAAAGCTCAACAGTTATAAGATTCTAGGACTGGGAGGGTCAATGGTGCTGAGGTTCTGGATACTACAGTTATAGAATTACGGGACCGACAGCGCTAAAGTCCTAAAACTGGAAAGGTAACAGTGTCAACGATCTAGGATCCAAAGAGGGGATGAGGTTAAGGTTTGGGACTCAAAGCCTCATTGGTTTTAAGGTTCTAGGTTTGAAAGAGTCATAAATTCTAAAGTTTTAAGATTGGAAGAGTCAACAGTACTAATGCTCTAGTATCTAAAGAGAGAGAAATGTAAGGATTCTAGAATTTTTTTTTTTTTTTTTT
>NW_007730152.1:245932-246591 GCF_000696425.1 Galeopterus variegatus
TTAAGGTTTAGTGGGGCTAAAGTTGTAGGATGGGACTGGTCAACAGTGCTAAATTTCTAGGACTGGAAGGATGAAAAGCTAAGATTCTAGCAGTGTAAGTGTGAGTGATGCTAAGGTTCTTGGACTAGGAGGGTGCATAGTGCTGAGCTAGTAGGACTGAAATGGTCAACAGTGCTAAGATTTTAGAATTGGAAGAGTGAGCGGTACGAATGGATTCTAGGTCTGAAAAGGTGGGCAGTGCTAGGATTTAAGCCTGAAAGGGTCAATGTTACTAAATTCTAGGAGTGTGACTGTCGCCAGTGCTAAGGTTCTAGGTCTGCAAGGCTGGACAGTGCTAAGATTCTAGGACGGGAAGGGGAGCCAGTGCCATGATCCCAAGAGTGTAAGTATCGAGGACTGGAAGGTGCTGAGGTTCTCAGGCTGGAATGATCCATGGTGCTAAAGCGGTAGCACTGGAAGAGTGGATGGCGCTAAGATTCTAGAACTGTAAATGTCCCAGTGCCAAGAACTGGAAGGGCCAACGGTGTTAAGGTTCTGTGACTGAAGGGTCAACTGTTCCAAGGTCCTTAGGAGCTGAAGAGGCCAGGGCTGGGGGGTGGGGCTGGGGTTTTTACGCGACTTTGGAGTAGCCCTTTCCAGCTCACCTGGGGTATACCTGA
>NW_007730152.1:247849-253972 GCF_000696425.1 Galeopterus variegatus
GAGGTCGGGGGAGGGCGCTGGGCGGGGGTGCGGGTCACGCGAGGGGTGGAAGAAGGTTGGGGAGGGGCAGCGAGAGGAGGCGGGGATGTCGGAGAAGGGGAAAAAGAAGGGTGTCAGGTGAAGGGTGCAGGGGAGGGGGCAGGATGAGGGAGGAGAAGCGGACAGGTAGGGAAGGAGAGAGGAGCTTTGGAGATGGGAGAAGGCTCCGGATGGAGGAGGGAGGTCAAAGGACTAGAAAGTGTCGGGAGATTAAGAAGAGGAACCGAGGAGAAGGACGGGGGAGGGGTCAGGGGAAGCAGAGAGTAGGGGACGGGGTTGGGGAGGCGGGAAGGGGTCAGGGGCATGGGCGAGGGTTTCAGAGAGTGGGTTAGGGAAGGTGGAGTCGGGAAAGCTGAGGGGTGAGGGTAGGAGAAGTGCGTGGCCCCCAGCGCTGGGAGGACGATCAGAGCCAGATAAGGGAGAGAGAAGGAGACAGCCAGTGGACTGGTGCGCAGGGTGGAGGCTTGGAGAGAGGTGGGGTCTTTTGAGGGTGGGGACGACTGTGGGGGTCATCTGGCATTCTGGAAAGTTCTGACTCCCCCAAGCAAGGGGAGTCCTGGGGTTGGAAGGCCAGTGAGGGAAAGCAGAGGGAGGGTCGCAGCGGCCCAGGGTTACCCTCAACACCTCCACCCCCCTCCGCTTCCTCCCTGGCAGAGAAACTGTTTCCTGGCCAGCGCTATTTCTGCCCATCCGTTTCCAGAAGGCGGGGCTCCAGTCACCCCCTCCTCACCTCCCTGCAGTGCCCTCCCAGTCCCCAGGGAGCTGGGCTGAAATAGCTTCTGGCCAGGATGTGGAGGGCATCAGAGGACAGAAAGGGCTCTCCAGAAGGCCCCAGCACTGCAGCAGCCTGGGCCTAAGGGGGAGGGCTGGCAGTGGGGTTGGGGTGCGGATAGAGACTGGGTAGGGGATGGAGTTGAATTAAGGTGGGGATTGGGACAGAGCTGGGAATGAGGATGGAGTTTCAGGGATGGGACTGGAGATGAGGATGGGGATGAAGGGGTGGGGATGACAGAGTTTAGGATTAGGATGAAGTTGGGGTTGGAATCTGTGGAGGGGAATGGGAAAGGATGAATGGAGAATGACATCAGGGTTTAGGGTGGGAATGGGGTTGGAGATGTGGGTGGAGATGAGTTTAGGTGTAAATTAAGGGTTGGAAGAAAGTAGGGATTGATATGAGCCTGAAGATGAAGTTGGGCGCGAGTTGGAATTGAGAATAGAAATGTGAATGGAGTTGAAGATAGAGGTTGGAAATGGGGGGTTAGAATTGGGACTTGGGATGGAGGTGGAGATGGGATTAAGGATGAAGAGGAGGTTGGGTTTGGGATTGAAGCTGAAATTGGGGGCTGGGGAAGGACTAGGAATGGGTCTAGGACTGAATAAGGAGGTAGGAGGCATGGGGTTGAAGGTGGACGTGGGGATGGAATTAGAGTAGAGGAATGGGACATGGAATGGGACTGGACCAGTTGGGGGTTGTCATGGTTTGGGGCATAGAGATGAGGTTAAAGATGGCATTTGGAGAAAGCAGTGGATTGGGGATAAGCACGCGGATGTGTTTTAAGGTAGAGATTGATGATGGGTTTGGAACACGTATGGGGCGGAAACACAAAAGGCATTGAGGAAGACATTGGGGTTTGGGGTAGGAGCTGCACTGAAGATGGAGATAGGGTGGTGTTATGGGTTGAATTGTGTGAAGTCCTAACCCCCAGTATCTCAGAATGTGATCTTATTTGGAAATGAGATCCGTAAGGGAATTGAGTTAAAATGACATCATTAGGGTGGGCCCTAATGCAGTGTGACTGGTGTCCCCATAAAAAGGGGAATTTGGACACATAGACAGACACACAGGGAAAAGGCCATGTGAAGACAGAGGACTGAAGTGGTACATCTTTCTACACGCCAAGGAACACCAGACTGCCAGCAGCCCACCAGAGGCTAAGAAGAGACAAGGAAGAGTTTCCCTACAGGTTTCTGAGGGATCATGACCCTGCCAATACGTCATACGTTAGAACTGTGAGACAATACATTTCTGTTGTTTTAAACCACCCAATTTGTGACATTTTGTTCCGGCAGCCCTGGGGAACTGATAAGGGTGGTGATAGGTTTAGAAAATGTGCCGGGAGGGCCGGCCCAGTGGCGCACTCGGTAGAGTGTGGCACTTGGGAGCGCGGCGGCGCTCCCGCCGAGGGTTCGGAGAAAGAAAGAAAATGTGCTGGGGGATGAAGGTAGGGGTTGGGTATGAAGGTGAGTTTAAGGATCAAGTTTGGACATGAGTTGGGACAGAGATGAAGCTGGAGGTGGAGGTTGGGGACGGGGATTAAGATTGGGATGGAGTTAGGGAGGGACTTCAGAGTGGGATGGGAAAGGAGAAGGGAATGGGGACAGAGAAGGCTGAAGTTAGGGCCATGGCTGGAGTGGGGCTGGGAATGGGGTGGAGTATGGAGGTTAGGAAGGGGCAGAAAGTTGAAAGTAAATGCTGGAATGGGATGAGGTCGAGTTTGAGGTTGGGGAGAGAAAGGGGGTAATATTGAGGATAGGAGAGGAGTGGAGGAGATGGGACCAAAGTTGGGGATTCACTTGGTGTTAGACATGGGGGTGAGGTTGAGATTGGCAGGCAGAAGGAGGGATGGATTGGGGGTGGGAACGCAGATGGAGCTGCAGGTGGAGGCGGATGATGGGGATTAGGACTGCAGTGGGGAGGCCTTGAAGTTGTGCATGGAGGTGGGAGATGCGAGTGGGATATGGGAATGGAGATGGGTCAGGCTGGGAGCTGGGGTGGGGTTAAGTATGAAAACTGGGGATGCCCACATTGGGGATGGAAATGGGCACTGATTCTCCCCGTTCTGGGTCAGAGATCCCCACTTACCTGACAAAGGCTCCTTCATTTTGGGGGGCTCTGGGACTTTGGGTGGGGGCTCAGGAGCTGCCTCGCCTGCAGGCACCGCCCTCTCAGCCAGTGACGCGTGCCGGGGCTTGAGCCCACGCCCCAGTCTCAGGAAGGCCAATCTCCGAGCAGCCTCCCCAGCGGCCTCCTCGTTGCCATGGGCTCGGGTCCCCTGAAGCCGGGCAAGGAGGCCAAAATCTGCTGAGCTCCTACGTATCCCTGGTGCCAGCACACGACCCAAGAAAGAGCGAGGTGGCCCATCTCCAGGGCTGCCCGCCCGTCGGCCTGGGGCCCAGCCCAGCCGGAAGGGGGCCAGGCCTGCCAGCTTCTCCAGGGTAGCGCGACGGCGACAAGATGCTCCGTTGGGCAGGGTCCCCAGCCCCCTGGCCTCTTCTTCTTCTAGCCCTGGAACTTCTTCAAAAGGGTTTCGAGAGGACTTCAGGGGCAGGGTCCCTGCCCGGGTTACCTTAGGATCTGCCACCCCTAGACTCTTCAGGATGGGCATTTTGATGGGTGGGGACCTGGTGGAAAAAGGACCATCGACAGTGTTGATGGCAATGGTGGTGTTGCTCTGTGCACTTAGAGAGCTGCGTGTACCAGGCACTGGTCTGAGCATTTAACCCCTTGAAACCGCACAATCCTATGGGGTGGGGACTATTATTATCCCCATTTTGCAGATGAGGAAGTTGAGGCATAGAAGGACAAAGGCATTCAGGAACAAGGCCGGGATTTGTTCCAGAGCCCAGTTCTTGCCCAGCATCAATATTCACACCCTTTTCCCGCCTTCATCTGCGCTATCAGTAAGGAGCAATGTGTCAGGAATATTCATGATCTTAGTTAACCCCCTACTTCATGAAGAGACAGGCTCAGAGAGGGAAAGGCTCTGTCCCAAGGTGGCATAGCCAGCCAACGGCTGAGGCTGCATGGGGACCCAGGCCCTGCCATCTACCCAGACATCCAGCCCCAACGCCTGGGCACCTGCCTTGACCCCTTCGTGCCCCTCATCTCCCCTATGCAATTAGTACCCGCTGTCCTCTCTGTCTTATTCATCAGCAAAAACTTACTGGGAAGTATCCAGAATAGGCAAATCCTTGGAGACAGAAAGTAAACTTGTGATTGCCTAGGGCTAGGGAGAGGGAGGATGGAAATGACTGCTAATGGTGTGGGGTTTCCTTTTGGGGAAATAACAATGTTCTGGAACTAGATAGAAGTGATGCTTGTGCAACTTTGTGAATGTACTAAATGCCACTAAATTGTACACTTTAAAATGGTATAAAGTGGTGAAATTCATTATGTGTATTTTACCACCATTAAAACAAAAACATCTACAGGGCCAGCCTGTGGCTCACTTGGGAGAGTGTGGTGCTGATAACACCAAGGCCATGGGTTCGAATTCCTATATAGGGATGGCCCGTCAGCTCACTTGGGTGAGCGTGGTGCTGATAACACCAAGGGCATGGGTTCGAATTCCTATATAGGGATGGCCCGTCAGCTCACTTGGGAGAGTGCGGTGCTGATAACACCAAGGCCATGGGTTCGAATTCCTATATAGGGATGGCCCGTCAGCTCACTTGGGAGAGCGTGGTGCTGACAACACTGAGTCAAGGGTTAAGATCCCCTTACCGGTCATCTTTAAAAAGAAAAAAACAAAAGAACATTTACTAGGTATTTGCCATGGGCCTGGCCCTTTGCAGGCATTGGGGACACTGCGGTGACCAAGGCAGACCCAGTCCCTGCCCTCACAGGGCTCACAGCTTCCCAAGTCCTGCTCATTCCATCTCCCAAGTCTCTCTTTCCAGCCTGCAGTCCCTTGTCTCCCTCCCTTCCCATGGGCCTGCCCCCCAGTTTAAACCACTGCCCACTTCCCTGCCCCAGCCTCCTCCTTGGTCTCTAGCCTCTAGTCTTGGCACCTTCAGCCCAACTTTGAGGACCTTAATAAAGCACAAGCCTGCCCCTTTCCTTCTCCTAACCCTTCCCATGGCTCCCAAGTGCCCTCAGGACAAAGGTTGGGCTCAGACCACAGCTCGCATGGTCTGGTAGCTGCCTGCCTCACTAGGGCTGTGGCACATCTGTCTCCTCCTTACTTGGACTCCTCTGGGTTTCAGCGTCTGCTGGCCCTTCTACATGGCAGCCTGTTCTCCACGCGCCATTCATGCTTTAGGACTCAGCCCCAAGGCCCCCTCCTCCAGGAAGCCCTCCCAGGCCCCCAGGCTGGGTCAGGTACCCTCTCAGTGATCCCACAGCCCCGACCTCCCATATCGCACCCCTGCCTGCTCTGGGGCATCACTCTCTGGGCACAGGTCTGTGTATCCCACTGGACTGTGAGCCCTGGGAGGGCAGGGCTGGGGCTGTCTTGGTCACCATGTGTACCCAGCTCCCAGCCCAGGGCAGGCACTCAGGAAATGAAGGAAGGAAGGAGGTAAGACAGTTCATTCCTTGGGTGGGGAAGAGGAGTGGTGAGGAGGGAGCAGGCCACATGGGGCCTTGAACGCTGTAACAAGGGACTTGGGCTTTCTCCAAGGGCACTGGGGAGCCATGGAAGAGTACTTTGTAAAATGATGAAATAGTCCAAACATTCAGAAAAATATAGAAAACAAACTTAACACTCCTGTGCCTGCAATCCCAGCTACATCTAATGTAGACATTTGCTTTATTTGGTTCAGATTTTTTAAGAATCAAGCATTACAAACACACCACAGCCTCCTGCCACTTCTCCCTGTCCCACTCTAGCCTTCTCCCAAGGAAACCAGCATCCAGAATATGCTGTCCATTCATCCAAGCAGAAGTTTATCCCATGCCTACATGGACTTGTATCCAGAAATAATATATTGTTTTACATGGATTCAAACTCTCTGTAAATATTGTCGGACTGTTTGTATCCTTCAACTTTTTTTTTTTTGCTCACATTATGAATTTCTGGGATTTATCTGCATCTATCCATATGTCTCCAGTTCATTGAGTTTAAGTGCCACATAATATTCCACTGTATGACTAGGACAAAATTACACAAATAAACTGTCAGATGTTCATTTGTTTTCCTATTGCTGGACCTGTAGGTTGTTTTTTTTCTTTTTGTCTTTTTTCGTGTCTGGCAACGGATCGCAACCCTCAGTGTTGCCCCCGAACCGGACCAGGACCGGCCACGGGATCGCAACCCTCGGTGTTGCGCCCGCACCTTGCTCAGCCAGTGAGCGGGAACCGGT
>NW_007730152.1:254092-254876 GCF_000696425.1 Galeopterus variegatus
TTTTTTTTTTTTGTCTTTTTTCATGTCCGGCAACGGATCACAACCCTCAGTGTCGCCCCCGAACCGGACCGGGACCGGCAACGGATCGCAACCCTCAGTGTCGCCCCCGAACCGGACCGGGACCGGCAACGGGATCGCAACCCTCAGTGTCGCCCCTGAACCGGACCAGGACCGGCCACGGGATCGCAACCCTCGGTGTTGCGCCCGCACCTCGCTCAGCCAGTGAGCGGAACTGGTCTGTACGTGGGATCCGAACCCTCGGGCGGGAGCGCCGCCGCGCTCCAAATGGCGCACTATCCAGTGTGCCACCGGGCCGGCCCCTGTAGGTTGTTTTTTACTGAGACAGGATTCTGGGCAAGTGAGGGGCAGGGTCAGGATTGTGCAGGAGTGCAGGGGTGGATGGGAGACCTGGGAGGAGGCTGCTGATGAAGGGGTCCTGAGCTGGTTGGGCTGTAGACAAGAGCATCTCTTTCCATGGTGACAAGTCCCCTTTTCTCCTCTCCCAATTCATCCTCTAGACCTTGGCTGTTGCTTCTTAACCCTCCTGTTGCTAAAAACACCACCCACCTCCCTCTAGTCTCCATGGTCCCCTATCCCCCAGGGAGCCAGTCACCATGGCAGTCCCCTGCCTGGAGCCCCCATGGCTGAGTACAATAAATATCACACCCCTACGCTCACACTTCACACACTGACTTCTCTCTCTTACATTTCCAAACTGGCCTCCACATGCCTCATCCCCAAAATGGTTCCAACATCCCCAACAACTCTCCAACCCCCCCCAAAC
>NW_007730152.1:255311-260467 GCF_000696425.1 Galeopterus variegatus
CCCTCAACTGGCTCTGACACCCCCCCCCCAAATTGGATCCAATACCCTCAGACTATTTCCCACACTCCCAAACCTGGCTGCAACATTTTCCCAAAACTGGCCCCGACGTCTTTCCCCTTCCTGGCTCCACATCCCCTCTGCAAACTGGCTCTGACATCCTGCCCCCTCCAGCCCCTGCGTCTGCCTCCCAGTGCCCAGCCCCTGACTCACTTCCGAGGCATCCCTCAAGCCCCCAGCCTCCTGGCTTCTGCAGGATGTCTTGGCCACCAGAATTTCCCTCTTCGGGCCCCTCCTCCTCTTCCTCGCTGCCAGCCTTTCCCCAAAGCCCCAAACCTTCTGCAGAGGCCCTGACCTCTGTATGCAGAATCCGTCACTTCTAGTCCCCAGCATCTACATCAGAGAACTGTCCTTTCAAATTGTGTGTATCCAAGCCTAACCCCAACCAATACATCCCCAAACCAGTCCTTGCCCCCAAATGTGGTCCTGTCATCAACCCAGACCATTTCAAGCTCATCCACATCTCCAATCTCAACCCTGTCCCATCTCCTGCTCCATCTGCTCCCATCTCTCTCTCTCTCTTTCTTTTTTTTTTTTTTTAAGATGACCAGTAAGGGGATCTTAACCCCTGACTTGGTGTTGTCAGCACCACGCTCTCCCAAGTGAGCCACGGGCCGGCCCACCGGCTCCCATCTCTGAGATCTCTTTTCTTGGGATGAAACAAAGCACTCAATGATCCCTTCCTGGCCTCAGTCTTCCCATCTGGACTCAGAGGGCATCAGACCCAATGTCGTCTCATCTCTTTTCTCCCTTGGTGGTTCCAAGCTCTCCAAGGCATCATTACAACCCCTCTGGGCCCCCAGAGTCCCCAAAGTCTCCCCCGCACCTTCCTCTTGCTCCCATCTCCTTCCTGCCTTCTCGCCAGCCCCAGTTTCTCTTTGCCCCCAGCCTTCCTGGGTTCAAGCCACAGGTTTTCATGACCTCTGGTTCAGCCCAACTCTGGATAGTGCCTCTCCCCAAGAGGGGCCCTGGGCTGGGGAGGGGAGGATGTGTGAATCCTCCCCCATCCCCCAGCAGCACACTCACCTCTGTCCTCAGTGCCTGTCCCTCTGTCCCTGCTGCTGTCCTGTCCCCAGGCTACTTCGGCCAGGACTGCTGAGAGCTTGGATCTGAGGAGGGGGGGACTTGGAGGAGGACAATTTCCTGTCAGGAAACCCCTCCCTCTCTGGGGCCAGGGGCGGGAAGGCCTCATTATCTGTCTGCCCTTTTAGGCTGGCTGCGGTTGGGCTGGGAAGGACGAGGCCCACAGCCAGGCCCCCACCCCCTGGCCGGAATCCGCGCGCCCCCTCTCTGCTCTTCACGCCTCCCGAGGTGACAACACCATCCTGGGCACCCCAGGGAGACACCCCACGCTGGACTCCAGCCCAAAGCTGCTCTCCAGCCTGGGCAAGCCCTGAGGCCTTTGACAAGAACCGGGTGGGCCTCCCCAGAGAAGCACAGCCCTCTCGAGTTCCCTGCTGTGGGATGAAGACATCGAGGAAAGTTCTGCTGGGCCCAGAGGCTGGGGTTGTGGGCCTAGCAGGGTTGGCACTGGGTATGACTTTGGAACTATAGTTTTCTTTGCCTAAGAGCCCCTGGCCCCCAGGTTTCTGCATGACCCCTCCTTTTTAAAAAAATAATCTAAAAGTTTTATTATAAAAGTTCTTTTTTAAAAACACGTTATGGGCCTGCCCATGGCTCACTCGGTAGAATGTGGTGCTGATAACACCAAGGCCACGGGTTCGGATCCCTATATAGGGATGGCCGGTTTGCTCACTTGGGAGAGCGTGGTGCTGACAACACCAAGTCAAGGGCTGAGATCCCCTTACCGGTCATCTTTTATAAAAAATAAATAAATAAATTTTATTACTATGTTTTGAAACATAATTGATTATACGTATTTGTGGGGTACAGGGTGGCCCCTCTTTTATCATCCCAGTCCCAGCTCCATCATCCCTTCCTCTGCTCCTCCTTCTGTCCCCTCTCTCACAGGAACGTCATTCTCATCTGTCAATTCCTTTATAGCACCTTTCACAACCTGAAGTTATCAAATGCATCTGTCTTCCTTGCAGGTTCTCTGACTCTTCCACTAGAATGTAAATTTAGCAAATTAGACTTCATCGACCTTGTTCATCTTTACATTCTGAGACATTTCCTGGCCCATAGCAGGTGCACAGTAAAGATGTTACATGAATGCACCAGTGGGGACAGATCAGAGCTGAGAATTGGAGGTGGGCTTAGGGATGGACTTCCCACTAGAGTTGAAGTTGGTGATGGACATGGCAAGTACTTGGGGCTGGAAAGGGGGTGGGTGGTGAGTGGGGCTGGATGGAGGGGCTAGGGTTAATTTTAAGGCTGGGTTTTAGGTCTAGGTGGCCATTCAAGGGCTCAGGCACAACCCCAGAATGTTGGGTCTGGGATGAGTGATCACTGGCCTTGGCAATGTTGGGGTTGGGGTCAGTGCTCGGATCAGGGGCTGGGCTGAGGGATCACAGCTCCTCCCCAATCCCAGCACCTGAGCTCTGTGGACTCACAGGGTGGGGGAAGTGGGTCAGGGGTTAAGATTGAAAGGTCCGAAGGCCTCAGTTCAGGGACTGAATTTGCCAGACAATAGTCTGTGGGGGAGGGGCTGGTTGGGTAGCCAAGGGGGAGGGGAGGGGAGGGGAAGGAACAGGCCTTGGCGTCCCCTGGTCAGCCTTTATGGCAAGGACCAACGGTCATCAGTGGCTCATCATGGGTTGTGACCACTGTGGGATCTCCCAACTCTTAAAATTTAATTTTGATTGAAATATAATTCACATACCATAAAATTTATGCTTTTAAAGAGTATGATTCAGTGGGTTTTAGTACATTTACAAGGTTGCAGCAATCATCGCCACTATTTGATTCCAGAGCATTTTTATCACCCCCGTACCCATCAGCAGTCACGGCCCCTCTTCCACAACCCGTGCCCACCCAGCCCCTGGCAGCTTCTAATAGACTTTCTGTCTTTATATATTTGCCTATTCCGGACGTTTCATACAAATGGAATCATACAGTACGTAGTCTTTTGTGTCTGACTTCTTCTTCTAAACATATTGCTTTCAAGGTTTATCCTCTTTGCAGCCTCTGCCTCTGTTAAGCCTCAGTCCCTCACGTGGGAAATGGGGTGGGGATGTTGCTGGGAAGGAGGGAGCAAGGTTGGGCCCTGAAACGCGTGGGGCGTGTGTAGGGAGGTGATCTGCTGTCCCCGTGTGGTGCATGGGAGAACTGCTGCTCTTACTGCTAGGGCTGGGAAGGCGTTGGGGACTCAGCAGCCCCATCCACCCACAAGACACCCCACCCACCCCCCGCAAAATCTCTGGGATTACAAAGCTTCTAGAACACTATCCTGAACTTCTCCCTTTCTTCTTCATCCCTGAGACTCCCTGGGTCCCATTTGCTGAAGAAGAATTTCACCGTGTCTCAAGTTCTAATCCAGCTCCTTGTGAAGTGCTTTATTTACATATTCTCATTGATTTGTGGGAGACTGAAGTTGCTACTATTATTATTCAGGGACAGGAAACCATAGTGATTAACAGCCCAAGTTCTGAAGTTTGGGGGTACTAAGGTTCAAATCCCAGCCTGCCACTCACAAGCTGTGTGACCTTTGACGTGTATGACTTTTCTTCCTTGGGCCTGTTTCCTCATCTGTAAATGGGATTGATAATGATGGTCCCTACCTTTTAAGGTGGAAGAAAAGATGAAGTGCTCAGAGCCTGGCACAGGAGAAGCCTCTATGAGCCTGTGCAGCTGATAGTATCAACCAGCAATATGCTGGTAAAAGTTTAACAACTAACTCTCTAGGGAGACAGGGGAGAAGGGGGCCTTGATTTGTAGCATTTGTCAATTTTCATGGTGTACATATTCTCACCATGGCTAATTTCAAGCTACTACGGTGATGTCACTGAAAACGTTTTTTGGGAAGAGATGCACAAGAGCTCTCCATTAGATTATAGTTTCATTACACAGATAGGATAGATGTAAATAACCTCAAGATCATAGATAATAGTAAAATGTAGTAAAATAATCAAGACACAATGAGTATTACCCTTGTTTTAATATAATTTACTTAATTGTATATTTGCATAATTTAACTTTTAATAACAGCTGTGTCTTACAAGTTCCTCGCTTTTTGTTTTGTTCTTTGGCAGCTGGTTAGTACCGGGGATCTGAACCTTTTTTTTTTTTTTATTTTTTAAAAGATGACCATTAAGGGGATCTTAACCCTTGACTTGGTGTTGTCAGAACCACGCTCTTCCAAGTGAGCCACGGTTGGCCCACCCCCTCATTTTAAAAACCAGGAAAGTGAGGCCCAGAAAGGGCAAGTGCTTGTCTGGGGCCAGACAGCTGAACAGAGAGGGTCCTCAGAGCCCAGCTGCAGTGCTGAGGAGAGGACCACAGTCTCTAACCTTGGGGTCTGCAGCTATGTCAGGGGTGGGGGCAGCACTGCTAGAGAGGTTAGTCAGCCCTCTGCCGTGACCAGGCCCTGCACACCATTCCCCTCCACCTACCCCCCACCGCACCCCTCAGCCTCTGTCCAGAGACTGCTTCCTGGGCCAGGACTGGGGAAAGGGTGGGCCGGGAGTGAAAATGGGGGGAGCGCCCTCTGCCTGGGCCCTGCCTCTGGTGGCTTCTCTGCCTGTCGCTGTTGCTTTTTCTCCATTCTCTTCACAGATCTCTTCGTCTGTGTCTCTTTCCGTCTCTCTCTCTGTCTGGGTGTGCGACTCTCTTCAGCCTTTGTTCCTCTCTGTCCTCTGTACCTCTGTCTCTCTGCATGTCTCACATTCTGTCTCTATTTCCCTCTTTTTGTCCTTCTGTCTTTTTAGCTCTCCGTCCTTCTTTGGGCCTCTGTGTTTCTCCTTACCTCTGTCTCCGCCTCTGTCTCTCTCTCTCTCTCTTTGTGTCTCCCCGTCTCTCTCCTTTTATGTCTATCTCTAAGTCTCTCAATATCTTTCTCTGTGGCTCTGGTTCTGGCTCTGCGTTCCTCTCCCCTCCTCTCTCCCGGCGAGTCTCGACTCTCCTGTGGGAACATGCTCCCCACCTGCGCGCCCAGACCTGCCTCCGCCCCCAGAGCCCCCGGCCGGCCCGGGCCTGTGCCT
>NW_007730152.1:261355-262775 GCF_000696425.1 Galeopterus variegatus
CCCCGGAACCTGGAGAAGATGTCTTCGCGGACGGCGCTGGCCCCGGGCAACGATCGGAACTCGGACACGGTGAGTGGGGCCCGGCCCCTTGGGGAACCTTGGATGGGTCCAACCGCCGAACGCCTCGTCCTGCTGTGCCCCTCGCCCCGCTAACCCCCACCCTCATTTCCCTGGCTCGACCCGGCTTGCCACCTCCCGACCCCCTCCCGGACTTCCAGGCCTTTCGGCCCTTCCCACCTCCTCAGCCCAGCCCGACCCCTGGGGGCGTCCCTCTCTTGGGACCCCTCTCTTGTCCCTCTGCAGACCGCTTCCGCTCCGGTCTCTTCCCTCCAGGAAGCCCCCTCCTCTGTCTGCCAGGAGCCCCTCCCTTCTCCGGCGTGTTCTAATCCCTTTCCCCCCAGGCCGTCGGCATCCGACAACTCGACCCCTCCCGTGTTTGCAGGGCCCCTGACCCCTAAGGCCCAGCCCTGGCCCTCTCCCAGCAAGGTCTCTGACCCAGTCCTGCCTCTGGCTCTGACCTTCCTCTTCTGGGCTCAGGTGCTGGCTCCCCAGGATCCCCCTCCTCTCATTCCCAGTCCTCTGCCCCTCCAGGATCCACCCAGACCCTGTGGGCAGCCCCTCACAGGAAGCTGGTTTCCACCTTTCCTGGGCTTAGGGCCCCTTCTGGCTTCTTCAAGGTCTCTCCACTCCCAGGCCTGGTCCCCATCTTCCAAGAAGCCCTATCCCTGGATTCTCAGGGCTCCGGGTCCTTCCCAGATGCCACCCAGACCCTTTCTGGTCTTTTCCTCTTCCAGGAAGCCTTGGCCTCCAATTTCCAGGCCCCCAGCCCAGGTTCGGATTTCTAGGCCCTGGACCAGTCTGACTCCAGGCCTCATCCTCCCTGTATCAACTCTTCCGCTTCAGGAAAGCCCCTCCCCAAGCTCCCAACCTCTTTGCTCCTTCCTAGACTCACTCAGCCCAGGCCCCTTCACAGGTCATCATCCCTTCTCCTGCCCCAGGGCCTCCCCCTTCTCTGCTGGGGGTCTGGCCTCCCAAGGAAGCCCCCTCCTCATCTCCTGAGGCCTTCCTCTGCTCACAAGGCCTGGCCCCAGATCCTTCTTCCAGAAGACTCCTGGACTTGAAGCCTCTCGTCTTGCCCTGGCTTCAAGCCCTCTTCTCTTGGGGTCAGTCTGCGGGAAACCTCCCCAAATTTCTAGGCCTCTTGACCTCCCACAAGGCTCAGCCCTTATTCCTTTGGACTGCTCCTTGCCCAGGAAGCCCCTTCTCTAGTACTTCCAGGACCACAGACCCTTCTGTGGTTCCAAAAACTTCTCCTTGAAGCCCCCTTCTTTGATTTCTAGGAGTTTCCCCAAGGCCCAGTGATCCCTGGCTTCTGATTTCCACTGCCCCTATGGCTTCATTCCTTCCCACCATTCCCAGG
>NW_007730153.1:0-400 GCF_000696425.1 Galeopterus variegatus
TCAACATCCTGCAATGCACAGGACAGCCCCCACGACAGAGAATTCTCTGGCCAAAAATGTCGACAGTGCCAAGAATTAAAAGAATTAGGGGAGGGAGAGCTGCAGACTGAGGGGATTACTAAGGACATAAAAATGTGGCAAAGAAGAATACTGAAGATGATACTTTAAAAAAGCAGATCCATTGTTAGAGAACCTATATGACTTACCAACTGTTCTCAACTGCACTGTCTCAGTAGATCTTCACAACAGCCCGTAATACATCTTTTTATTGCCATTTTACATATGAGAAAACTGAAGCCCAGAGAAAGGAAGAGATTTACTCTCAGGCCTTATTAATGGCATTTCACAAACACTTATTGAGCATCTGGGATATCTCGGTTCTAGTTGAGGCTGCTGTCCC
>NW_007730153.1:1852-10137 GCF_000696425.1 Galeopterus variegatus
TGATAAGTCTTTCCCTAAATAAAATTTTTTTTACCTACCCTACAAATATGTATAATCAATTATGTTTCAACAAAAAATAAAACAAAATAAGAATTTTCTTTATCTCTTTCTTGGCTAGGGGTCCCACCACTATAAACCAGTAAGAAGCTCCTGCCAGCCCAGAAAGATCCAGAAGCTCTTTCAGAACCAGCCTGTCTCAGACAGCACCCAAAAGTCTGAAATTTCAGCAGGTTGCAAAGCTGCTAGCTCAGCCTCACTTTGGGAGCTGGCGTCACTTCCAGACTGGCTCAAATGCCTTCCCACCCAGCAATTCAGCAGTTGATATTTACACAGCACTTTACAATCCAAAAGTCTGAAATTTCAGCAGGTTGCAAAGCTGCTAGCTCAGCCTCACTTTGGGAGCTGGCATCACTTCCAGACTGGCTCAAATGCCTTCCCACCCAGCAATTCAGCAGTTGATATTTACACAGCACTTTACAATCTCCCTTGCTTAATCCAGCATGTTCCCTGGTCACTTCTCATTAAGCCTAGTGTAGCCTCCTTTTCACTTGTTCTGAATTAAAGTGTCACTTTTCCCAGCAAGAGACCGCAGGTGGAAAGTATAAGCATAAAACTCGGAAGGCAAGTGAGAGAGAAGGGACAGCCCTGAGTCAGCTTCCAGCTCCTTTCCAGAACCCACATGATACTGCCTCTCACTGCCTGCTCCCACCTGCGAGTTAAACAAAAATAATTCCCAGTATCTCTGGGATTTTTAAAAGCTGGTGCAGGAAAATATTTGACAACAGCAGTTGGACTTGTAAATGTCTTTCTTGGTGTTCCCAAGCTAGCCAATTATCACAGCTGCACAGCCAAGGCCCGCCTGGGACGTTTTCAAGAGAATGAGCTTACCAGCACACTGCTGCTCTGGTTTCAGCTGTCCCTAGTCAAGGAGCCCAGAGCCCCAGCTCTTCCTTCTCCCCTGCTCGATCTCAGATCATAAAAGCCAATTGCCTCCCCCAGGCATTCAGTGACTGACAAATGGCTGCCCCAGCAATGGTGAAATGGTTACCTGGCATCCCTTTGGCTGCAAATCCAGTAGCAAGAGAAAAAGAGGCTGAGTATTTTAGTAGAAAGAATTTGGGTTTTAATTCTTTAGTTCTGTCTCTTCCCAGCTACGTGATTCTGAACAAGTGACTGGGCATTTCTGAGCCTCTGTTTCTTCTCCTTTAAGATAGGTTGTTATCTGGGGCTGTCTTCAAGATGTAATGAAACGACACAACAATATAATTTTTAATTGTAAAATACACATAACATACAATTTACCATCTTAATCGTTTTGAAGTGTACAGTTCAGCGATATTAAGTACATTCACATTACTGTGCAACGATTACCATCATCCATCTCTAGAACTCTTTTCTCTTGAAAAACTGACACTCTGTATTAAACACTAACTCCCCATTCCCTTCTCTTCCTAGCCCCTGGCAAGCACCAATTCAATTTCTGTCTCGGTGAATTTGACTACTCTAGGCACCTCATATACGTAGAATCATATAGTAATGTTTGGTGACAAGCTTATTTCACTTAACATAGTTTCCTTGATTTTCATCCATTTGTAGCATGTGTCAGAATTTCCTTCATTTTTAGGGCTAAATAATATTCCATTCATGTATATACCACATTTTGTTTATCCACTCATCCCTTGATGGACAGTTGTGTTGCTTCCATGTTTTAACTATCATAAACAATGCTGCTATAAACTTGGGTGTACAAATATCTCTTCAGGACCCTGCTTTTAGCTCCTTTGGGTATAAACACAGAAGTGGAATTGCTGGATCACATATATGGTATTTTATTTTTAATTTTTCGAGGAACCGTCTTACTGTTTTACACAGCAGCTGCGCTATTTTACATTTCCAACAGTGCGCAAGGGTTCCAATGTCTCCACATCCTTGCCAACACTTGTTATTTTCTGTTGTGCGTGTGTGTGTGTGTTTATAGTGGCCATCCTAATGGATGTGAGGTGGTATTTCATTGTGGTTTTGATTTGCATGTTCCTAATGATTAGTGATGTCAAGTGTCATTTCATGTACTTATTGACCATACACAACGATATTTTTGGTTAGTGCCTGGGACATGTTGGGGTTCAGACCTGATGCCCTCTATTATACCCTAAGATCTGAATTACCACTCCAGCTGAGTTTTTCTTGCAAGTCCAAATGCTTGTCACTGCTCCAGGGCTCAGAGCCATTTGGAGGGAGGAAGCAGTGCTTACCTTAGCCAACTTTCTTAGAATGTGGGAAGTCACTTCTCTGGGCTTCACCAACACTCTCTGAAGATATATAAAATAAATTCAAGACAACCTTATGGGTGGCAGAAAGAGCACTAGGACTCAAGACTTGGGCTTGTGCCCTGCTCTACTATTTATTAGCTGGGCAATTTCAGACAAGTCATTTACTTCAGATCCTAGCATAAATGAATCATTCCATGGATATTTATTAAATGGATAAATAAATAAATGAGTAGGTGAATTAATAATACCCTGCTTATCAGTAAAATTATACTTAATCTTGCAATATCCTATCAAATAAGAAAATTATTTGCACAGTGTTTTGCAGTTTTGAGAATATTTGGGATACAGTATGGCTGAGTAGTTCAGAGCCTATGTTTGCATATGTGCAAGTAGACAAATCTGGATTTGAATCCCAGCTCTGTCAATACTATCCATGTGATCTTGGACAACTTATGTAATCCTTCCAAGCCTTAGTCACTCCATTTTTGACATGGACATACTAGACTGTGCTAGCCAGCCTCAAAGATGGCCCCCATCGATCCTTGCTCCTGATATTCAAGTTCTTATGTACTTGAATATGAAAATGAATAGCACTGACCTCCACAACCAATAGGATGTTGCTAAAATGATGAAGTGTGACTTCCAAGCCTTCCATAAAGGACACTGCAGCCTCTGCCTTACTATCTTTTGGATCACTCAGTCTGGGAGAAGCCAGTGCCATGTTGTGAGGACACTCAAGCATTCCTATGGAGAGGTCCACATGGCAAGGAACTGAGGCATCCTGCAAGCAGCCAACAGCAACTTGCCAGCCATGGGAGTGAAACACCTTGGAAGTGGATCATCCAGCCCTAATCAAACCCTCAGATGACTGAAACCTAATGAGACAGTCTGAGATAGAATCACACAGCTAAATTACTCCAAATTCCTGAACAACAGAAACCGTGTGTGAGGTAGGAAATATTTATAAGATGCTAAATTTGGGGGCAATTTGTTACTCAGCAATAAATATCTGGTACATTTACCTCAAACAGTCACTGTCAAGTTCAAGTGCATGTGAAGAGTCTGCCTTGCATACTGCTTGACCCATAGACCCATAGTAACAGTTCAGGAAATATCACCTATTATTGTCACTTTGGGCCATAGAAAGAGTTTCTTTGCTCTTTGCTCTGATTCAAGGATCAGGAAGG
The DNA here is from genome assembly GCF_000696425.1 of Galeopterus variegatus. Taxonomy (NCBI): domain Eukaryota; kingdom Metazoa; phylum Chordata; class Mammalia; order Dermoptera; family Cynocephalidae; genus Galeopterus; species Galeopterus variegatus. Next base: position 5,310 of record NW_007730153.1, read on the forward strand.
TGTGTCTGCAAAAATATGCTCTGGAAGAGGCATCAGTGATGCCTATAGCACAAATGACACAGGTCCAAGAACACAACTTCTCTATTACCCAAGCTAAACAGAAGGGAAGCAAAGCAAATAAAAGTCTAACAGACTAAAAGTTCTTTGCAGCATTGCAAAGATTTAGATAAGCCAGTGGCAGAAGAATGTGAGTCTCAAATTAAACACAAAATATGAAGACGAGAACAGTCAGAGCACTGTATAAACAGACATGATATTCTGTTTCCCTTCACTTTATAGTCTGTAAAGTGCTTATGGAATTATCCCATTTAATCCTCATAATAACCCTTATAGTCAATCTTGTGTCCATTTTATGGATAGGCCAACTGAGGCTAAGAGGGCTGAGGCAACATATAGCCATCAGGTGCTAATGATGGTTTTCAGAACCAGGCCTCCAGTTCTCTTGACTTGGACTGAGCTCAGAGATCATTTCATGATGCCAAGCTTTAGCCTCAATTTCATTAAATGTAGGGTTTGGAAGAAACCAGAGATCACATGTTCAGAAGCTTAATGCACAGGGCAGTTTAAGTGAAAGAAGTAGGCCAAGTGTAATCCTCTTTACAAACTTGAGGTTTTCCTCTTTTGCTTAAGAAATAAGTACAGAGTGTGATTTTTCTACTATAAGGAAAACAATAGTGCATGTGTAACATACATAGCAAATGACATTGGGCCTCAGAGTCTGGGAGTCAATACTATAGGGACTGGTGAGGACTCCAGCAAATTGCACAGCGTATGTTCTTTATTGAGAGGGCATCTTCTGCTTAGCTCTAGCCAAGTGTTGCCACATAAGAGTATAACTGTCGTGCGGCCAGATTGCCTACCTTTTAAAGAGAAGCCCAAACCTGTGTTATATGAATTCTCCCCAAGTTTAAAAGTTGGCTTACAGAAAATCAAAATTAAACAAATAAACAAAAACCACTATGTGAGTCAAGCACACATATCTACAGGTCAAATTCAGCCCATGAGTCATTCAGGGACCCCTGGACTAGATGATTTGTAAGAGTCCTTCCTGCTCTAAGACTGGTTGTCTCTATCAGTGCTTAGCACACACTGTGTTTGCTTACACAGGAAACTGAGCAGCCTCATAAATATTTCAAACTGGTTTTCATGTGCAGATGTGAGTTGTGTCCTCAAATAGATTCCATACTCACTGAGGGCAGGGACCAGGTCCCTGGTTTGCCATAGGTCTCTGTTTCTGACTCTCCTGGTATGAAGTGCAGCCCCTGAGAGTGAGGGCTCCTCGTGACTGGGGCAGAGAGTCAGAATGAGTGGTTCTCCCCAGGCAGTGGCCCCGGAGAGCTGTGAGCCTCACATCATTTGGGGGCCCAAGCTCTGAATCTTGGGAGGGGAGCTTCCATCATTCCTGGTGTTCCAAGAGAATGAGGCGAGGGAATCAAGGTTAACAACTTCCACTTAACATCTTGTCTGCCAGATTTATAAACGGAGTCTCTGTTTCCTTTGGGAATCCTGTCTGCTGCTGCTGGGAAGACAAGGCTGCTTTTGCACAGGGAAAGTGACTTCCTCCAAATTATACCAAATGAACAGGCAGGTTTCTCTGGGTGTTCTCTCTTGGTGACCCCAATCCATCACATCTGTGGCTTTGGATGACATAATACATAATAGCATGGGTTCTGGAGCCACTTTTCTTGGGTTTGAATTTCACTTACAATTAGGCACAGCTGGGATTGGAACCCAGGCCCTTCTGCCTTATGCTTCTTGATTATCCCTGTGCCCATAATGATAATCTTTTAAAATATATATACAACTCATGTTCTCTGCCCTCAAAGCGCTTAATTTAATTGAGAAGATATAACAAAAAAGTTCCAAAGGTTCAATATAGATCTGAGAAATTATGGTCTATCACAGTAAATGATCATTAGCAAATGAGTTGTTATACAACTCATGTTCTCTGCCCTCAAAGCGCTTAATTTAATTGAGAAGATATAACAAAAAATTTCCAAAGGTTCAATATAGATCTGAGAAATTATGGTCTATCACAGTAAATGATCATTAGCAAATGAGTTGTGCAGAAAGTCCCATAAGAGCAGACAGGAGGAAGAAAAGACAACAGTGAGATTCACACAAGAGGTTTAATCCCTGAAAAAATTCTTGGAGCGGGTTAGGGGATAGGGACTTTCAGCAGGGAACAGAGGGGTGTTGATGAAAAATGCTGTTTGCCCCCCTTGAAGAAGACAAGGTTGAACCGTGGTTAGAATCACAGACTTGGGAGTCAGATCCAGTTTGAATCTTGAATTTGACACAGGTGTCTTAGTTGCAAGGGACAGAGACCCATCTTAAGCTGGTTTGAGCAAAAGGGGGCTTTGGTGCTTCACAGAAGAGGAAGTAGCTCACAGACCAAACTGTGGTAATTAGGGAAGCTCTTGGGACATGAGAAACTGGAGGCCACTAGGATTGCCTGATTCTACCCATCTGATATCATCTTTACTCTGCCCAGCCTCACATTCTCCTGCTGCAGATGGGCTTTCTCAATGTGGCAGGGCAGCTCTTGGGACATGAGAAACTGGAGGCCACTAGGATTGCCTGATTCTACCCATCTGATATCAGCTTTTCTCTGCCCAGCCTCACATTCTCCTGCTGCAGATGGGCTTTCTCAATGTGGCAGGGCGTATGGCACTTGAAACTCCAGATAAGGGCCTTTGAGTACCATGACCCTAGAAAATAGGCTGCTTCTCCTCCAGTTCCAAATAAAAAGCCCTGAGAAAAAACTCTGATTTACATGGCTTGGTCACATGACTCTCACTGGTTCTCAGTGACAGAAGAGTGTGGTCCTGTGATTGGACAAGCTTGGGTCATGGATGGAGTTCTGTGATTGACAGCTCCATCAGCAGTAGGGAGCATGTGGAGAGAGACTTCCACTGCCTCAAGATGGATAGGATATTTATCAATGCTTTGTTTTGGGAAAAGATCTTAAAAATAATTTAGCCCAGTGTTTCCTGTACCTAGATAAGCTTGTTAAAATTCAGATTCCCAGGCATCACCCAAAGTTCTCAATGCATCTCCGGGGACTCAAACCCAGAAAACTGTATTTTTAACCAACTTTCCAGGTGACTCCAGTGAACAGCTAGGCATGGAAATCACTGGTATATCCCAATGCTGTCATTTTACTGAGAAAGAAACTGAGGCACAGAGAGGAAAGCAATTCATCCAAAGTCACACATTCAGGAAGTGGCAAAAGAGGAATAAGACTTAGGTTCTCCTACTTTGCAGTTCCCTCCTCATTCCCCTTATAGTTTATTGTTTTTCCAGGCTGTTTCAATGCCTCCCCAGACCAGAGAAGGGGGTGTGTGAGAGGGAAGAGGGCCCATGAATCATTTTATCCATGACCTTTCTGCAACCGGATTTGATTCCCAAACACTAACCCTCCCAACACACACACATATATACACACACACAAAGTTAGCACTCTTTCTCTGTCCCTAATATCTGTGTCCCCAAACACAACTATAATCTGGCAAGCAGAACCCAGGGTCGGGGAGGAGAAGAATGGATCAAAGACAAGTTGGTGTGATGTGATGAGCTGCAGAGAAGGACACGCCAGGCAGGGAGCACTGAGGAGCAAAGACCTGCAGGCAAGAACAGGCATGGAAAGGACCAAAAATGGAAGTATCAGTGGCCTGGGATGGGAAGGAGGATTAAGTGGAGACTGGAACTTAATAAGGCTGAGGTATAATTGTAAAGGGACTTAATGCCACATTTCTGGACAAAGAATCTGTCAAAGAGAAGGGATTTGTGGCCTTCTGAGGTTATGTTTATGCTCACATAAACCCAATGAAATTTCTTTTAAAATAGAGAAGCTGTTTAATAGCTGTACCTATGTAAGTTCAATGGGCTGCCAAACAAAAATAGGAATCAATTTCAGTTTTTGACAGCCCTGACATTGTAACAATCAAATTCTATCATTAGAATTTTGAAAATGTTTTGAAAAATGGTCTCATAGAGCCAACCCAAAATGTTTTCTTTGTAACACTAGCCCTGTGATAGGCACTTCCCCAAAAGAGTTCAGTGTCAGGAAAAAATAATAAGGACAGAAAATTCTGCCATCTCTAGTCCCCCTCAGGGAAAATCTCGATAATAATTAGCATATTAAAGGCTCTGAGAAGTCCTGCAGGAAAGATGCCCACTGAACTTTGTTGGATTTAGTCTTCCCAAACTTTGATCATAGAAATCCTCTCTTGATTAACCTTATCAATATCCTGCTGTGATAGAGTCAGTTATCCTGTTCCTACCTGGGTCCTGGGGGGCGGGAGAGTGGCTTTGCCTGTCCCCCATTTATTCCAATTAGGCAGGCCAAACAGAAAACAAAGGGCACGTGTGCAGCAATAGAACTGCGTCTGTATTTTAAAAGGAATTTCATTTAATGCCTCACCTACTTTCTCAAGGCACATGAATACATGTCTTCATGTACAGATGGGCATTTGGTAATTTGGAGGCATACACTAAAATGTAATAGAGCACTATACGAGAGAAGGAGGGAGAAACTTTACGATTAATATTGAAAGGAGAAGATTCATTCTCATTTATCTGGCTTCAGAGATCTGGTATTTCCCTACAGCATTTTCCACAATGGATCACACCTCTCTTTTCTTTGCTAGCATCCCCAACACAGAATCCTTACATGCACCGTGGCTATCTGTTGTTTGGCCTGACCTGCGTTCATTCCCCTTCTTCTGGTAAGAGCATCAGTAATTTTCCTTGGTATTTAATTCGCTCCTTTTCCAATCCTCAGGCTGTGTGAATCTGATAGAGTTGACACCCTTCTTCTTTCCAA
>NW_007730153.1:11340-15686 GCF_000696425.1 Galeopterus variegatus
TTTTTTTAATGTATTTTTTTTCTTTTTCTTTTTCTTTTTCTTTTTTCTTTTTTCTTTTTAGTGTATTATGAGTTAATACACTTTTTATCCCCTCAATCTAGGTTTTGGTCATTAGAAAAAAAACCTTTTACTAAAGCACGTGCATAGTTTAAGAAGTCAGCATAATCTAGCAAACATTTACTGTGCAACTATTATGTGCCAAATTCTCAGCTGTAAGTGGGAGCCGGGTGTACAAATATGAATAAAACATGCCTTGCCCTTAAGCTGCTCACAGCCAGTGAGAGACAAACACCAAAGCAGAGAATCCAACACAACATGGTGCAAGTTCTAACTGAGTTATGTACAAGGTCTCAAGGGAGTGAAAAGAGGGTATGAGATGGGATAAGGTAGTCAGACAAGGCTTTCTGGTGGAGGTTGAAGACCTGAATCTAAAAAGTTGATAATATCTATAATGTATTTATTATGTGCCACAGGTTAGCTTCTCCAGGAAGCCAACTCTGCAATGGACTTTGGTGTGTATTTGGGTTTATTAGGGAGTGCCCTTGGGATCAATACGCGGGGAGGAGAGGAGACCAAAGCAGGACTGGGTGAGGCAACTCCAAAGACAGCTGTGGCCAATCCTGGGATACTCTGGAGCTAGAATGGTCTTTCAGAGTTGTCCCAAGTTGGGTCAAAATGGTCAGATCTCTACTCCTACATGGATCAATAATTTGTGGGCTGCCCTGGAAAGGGTGTCTCTTTGGGGAAGGCAGTTCTGTGCAGCTGAGGCAATCCCTGAAGGGCTGGCAGGTGAAGGCTGACTGCCAACAACACTCTCAGCAACTCGGCAACAGATTCCTCCCTGAGGGAGGAATCCAGGCAGTGCACCAGCATGCCCACCACATATGTTTATAATTTATTATAAACAAATTTATATTTATTTATCATAAATATCAGTTCCTATGTATGCTTCTACATAATAATGATAACAGCACACTTTTCAAAAAATGCCTAATATGTATCTGGTACTAAGCTAAGTGCATTGCCATGTTACTGCATTTGATTGTCACAAGAACCCTATGAGGAAGATATTATTGTCCCTATTTAAAAGAAGGAGGAGATGAGGCACAGATGTCTTAGGTAAGGTTACATAACTAGTACCTAGTGGATTAAGATCCAAACCCAGTTCTATCTGATGTCAGAGTGCAGGGTCCTAACTACTATATTAAACCTGCTGCATGAGTTATTCAGATAAAGTGGGGAAAGGAGGTTAAAAGGGATTAGCAACAGGGAAATAACTGCATTGGGGGGAGCCTAGAGACAGAGGGGTGTACCCAATAACCTCAGAGAGACCCCTTCAGTTATCCACTAATATTCATGAGCAGTTTAGCCTTATTTAGTTTACTAGAGTTTTAGGTTACTTTGTAGAAGCTGAGAATATAGCATATGAGGGATGGAAACTTTGACTGGGAGGAGAATACAGATAGAGGAAAGAAAATTCCAGAGTATAGAATGGTCTAGAAGGGGTGGGAGGGAGCCCAGGATGAGGAGTTTGGGGAGACCGCATAGCATGTCCAGAGAATGAAAATTCAGGTCTGGGCTTAGAGGTAGTTAGGAAAGTGAGTTAAGGGAAAATTTCACAAATTCCCACAAAACTCCCCAAATTAAGAGGGCTCTTGGAAATCATATAGTTCAACATTCTCATATTTTAGCCAGGGCAATTGAGACCCAGATGTATCCTGGCTATGGCTTGACCAAGATTACAAAGAAGGAAAGAGGTAGAGAATAAACTAAAACAGGTCTCCTGATACAGGTTGGCGCTATTTGTTAATGCCCCCGTCATTTTTTACCACAGGGTTGGTTAAGTTCTCTAGGGAGCAGATGTTGAGATAAAGCATGTACAAAAGGTTTTTGAAGGTAGAGAATAAACTAAAACAGGTCTCCTGATACAGGTTGGCGCTATTTGTTAATGCCCCCATCATTTTTTACCACAGGGTTGGTTAAGTTCTCTAGGGAGCAGATGTTGAGATAAAGCATGTACAAAAGGTTTTTGGTGGGGAGTGGCACCCATGAAGGAAAAGGAAAGGGAATAGGACTGGACAGAGGGAGTTTTCAGACTGCAATACAGGCCTAGGGAAGTCTCCACTAGGCCAAAGGGGAGATCTGGAGCAAAGAATGCTCACTAGAAGTCAAGTTTAGGTACCTCATATAAATGGAATCATGCAGTATTTGTCTTTCTGTTACTGGCTTGTTTCATTTAGCATAAGGTACCAGGGGCCAGAAGGAGAGGGAAATGGGGAGTTGTTTTTCAATTGACATAAAGCTGCTATGTAACAAGAGTATGTTCTAGAGATATGCTATACAGTGTAGTGGCTAAAGTCAACAATTCTGTATTGTGCACTTAATCTGTTGAGTTAAATGTTCCTAACACACACACACACACACACACACACACACGCACACACACGCGCACACACACACAAAAGGGACACAAGGAAACTGTTGGAGGTGTTGAATATGCCTATTCCCTTGATTGTGGTGATGGTTTCATGGGTGTATGCATATGTCGAAATTCATCAGATTGTAAATTAAATATATTCAGATTTTTTGTATATTAATCATACATAAATAAGGCTGTTGAAAAAAAGATGAAGTCAACCCTGGGTGGAAATGGCTGGGCATCTCTCATGTTCAGCTGTTGGCTGGAGTTGTCCCTCGAAGAACGTGACCTTGGCTCAAAAGGTGAAGGAGTTAACAGTGGGAGGCTGTCAGCTAACCATACTCCTTACAGCTGGGCAGTGAGTCCTTTCATGAAGGGAGATTGGAGCACTGTGTTTGCCACAACTCTCAAATGAAAAGGTATTTTTCTTTCTTTTTTATTCCTGACTATATAAATAATCCATGTCTATTATAAAAATTTGAACATAGGAAAGTAAATGGATAAAGGTAAAAGTCACCTAAAACTACTAGTATTTTGGAAAATATCCTTGTGTATATTTTTCTATGCATATATTTTTATTATAACACAGTTTTTATAGTTGACAAAGAAATCATATCATTTTTACTCTTTTTAAAAAATTCTTAACACCTCTGCATGCTCTCCTGATCTTCACCTGGGTGACCCATGTCAATAATCTATATTTCATGGGCACATAAGAGTTTAAAAAGCGCTTTTGCATAACAGAATTTTTTATCACCCTCACAATAAGCACCTTGTCAGATGGGCAATTGCAAGCTCTGTTTCCCCATTTTCAGAGGAAAAAACTATAGCCCAGAGAGATTAGGTGATTATTTAAGAAGGTCACTCAATGTGTAGGTGACAGAGCCAGGATTCAAAGTCCTGGACCTCTCATCCAGGGTCCTTCCTTTTAAATTCTGTACCCCTAATACTTACCAGGTCTCCCTTCTGCTTGACTAGGTGCACCTGACTCTCCTCTGTGGCTGGTAGTGGCTGGTAGTATCAGGGAATGACCTTCTATTCGAGGGAACAGTCAAACTAAGTTCTGCTGCTCCTTCATCAGAGTCAGAGTTGAGACTTTTGTGCTGCAAGAGGGGCTGCTGCTGAAGTGCCACAGAAGGCAGTGCAGTGCTGTTAGAGAGTCAGCATCTTTGACAGACAAGAAATCCAGCTATGTCCATTCCTATGTTCACATCACCACCTCATCTTCCAAAGAGCAGTGTTCAGATTGTAGCCGAGTTTGTTGTTATTTTGGAAATTTCTATTTTATGCTGTACCTCTATGGAACTACAGACACTGGGTCTATTAAAAGAGCACTGAGATGAATGACAATATAAAAGTAATAGCCTATATTTATAATCCACATGAGCTGCTTTGGCCAAGGAATAGTGGAAAATGTGTGGAGTTTCTTTGACTGAGGTCCTTGGTGGAAATGTGGGTGTGCCAATGATTTATTTTCAAACTCTCACACATAAACATGTAATGGCAAAGAGCATGGGTCCAATATCAGCCAAACCTGAGTTTGACATTGGTCCCTCCACATTCTGGCTTTATGAGATTGGGTAAGTCATTCACTTCTCTGAGCATCAGCCTGTTCCATCTGTAAAATATAATACCAGCCTTACAGGTTTCTTTGACTGAGGTCCTTGGTGGAAATGTGGGTGTGCCAATGATTTATTTTCAAACTCTTACACATAAACATGTAATGGCAAAGAGCATGGGTCCAATATCAGCCAAACCTGAGTGACATTGGTCCCTCCACGTTCTGGCTTTATGAGATTGGGTAAGTCATTCACTTCTCTGAGCATCAGCCTGTTCCATCTGTAAAATATAATACCAGCCTTACAAGTGAGGATGAAATGACATAATTTATATGAAGTGCTTAGCACTGTGCCTGGCACATAGTAAG
>NW_007730153.1:16026-17264 GCF_000696425.1 Galeopterus variegatus
GTGAGGATGAAATGACATAATTTATATGAAGTGCTTAGCACTGTGCCTGGCACATAGTAAGTGCTTGACAAGCAGTTGTTTTAATTACTACTACTGCTACTACTACTGCTAGACTACTAATAGTAGTCATAGTAATTAATAGTAGTAATTACTAATACTACTATTACTCTATTACTAATATTACAAACTAAAGTGCTGCAAAAGCTTCTGGGGCCAGAGGATTCCCTTAACTCAGGATATTAATTCTTCCCATCAAGCTAATCTAAGTCATGAATCCAATTCTTGTGCAAACTAGTTAACTTCACTGTGTACTATCACATGTATGCTCTCTTCATCTAAGATAGCAAATGTTTTTACTGATATTTAACAAAGTGTAAAAATAGTAGACCTGCAGGCACTAATACTTGTTACTTGAAAAAAGGAATTGGTGATCAAATATGTTTGGGAGACACTTGGTTAAACAAAAACAAAATAAAATCGATTTCCTTCCTGCAGGACTTGTCAAAGCCTTTCATATTCCAATAGGATTTGTGCCTTTCTAAGGGCAGATATAATATTGTATTAATCATGACATTTTCAGTTGCAAATGGCAGCAGCCCAGCTGCATTTAGCTTAAGCAAAAAGAGAATTTATTGGTTCATGTCACTCTAAGTCCTCGAATTGTATATCCTTCAGGTTAACTGGATCCAGGTATTCCAATTATGCCATCTGATCTCGCCCCCCACATCTCTTGCCCTCCTTTCCATCATTCTTCCATCCCTCTCTCCCTTTTTCCTTCTCTTTTTCTGCCTTATTCTCTTTGCATCTATTGAAACATCCTTTCTCTGTTTGACTACATTATTAGGCTTTTGCATTTCACAGCAATGGTGTTCCATGGAAGTCTCAAACTTACAATCTATGATACAGAGAAAGAAATATTTTTCCCCGATTTATCTATCTTGGGTCATGGACCATGTCTGATTTAATCTCTGTGGCCACGGGTGTGGAGTGGTTTGATTACCCAGGTGTATTAGTCCATTTTTGTGTTGCTCTAACAGAATACCTGAAACTGGGTAATTTATGAAGAAAAGAGATTTATGTGGCTCACAATTCTGGGACAGCTGCATCTGGTGCAGGCCTCGGACTGCTTCTACTCATGGTGGAAAACAGCAGGCAACTGGCAGATCACAAGGTGAGAGGAAGCAAGAGAGAGAGAGAAGAGGTGCCAGGGTCCTTTAAACAACCAGCTCTCATAGGAA
>NW_007730153.1:17855-35142 GCF_000696425.1 Galeopterus variegatus
CGGGCAAGTGTTATTTAAGAAATGCTGATTTTGTACAAACCCAGTCCCAACACAGGAAAAGGAAATCACCACTTTGAGCTATCATTTTTGAGTGTCTATTATGTGCCTGTTACTCTTCTTGGAACTTGTATACAAAAATGAGTGAGACATAGTCATCATCTTCCCTAAGTTCATAGTCTAAGAAGTGAAGGTCTTAGACAGCAGCTAAGCATGAAACAACATTGTAGCTGTTACAGCAGAGGTATGAATGAACTTCCACAGGAACGCAGAGGAGAGACAGGATCAATCTGCCTTGGTGATCACAGAAACATTTCATAGAGAAGGAGGTATTTGTGTTGAGTTTGGGAAGAGGCCAAGTTTGAGAAGGGCAGGTTATTTGGGCATAGAGAATTACCTATGAAAGCCTCTGCAGTTTGAGAGCTCATTGCTTAATTTGGAAGTGAATGATAGTGATTTGATTCTGGTGCAGCCTATATGGTCAACCAAGGGATGGAGTTGAAGAACCCTGGAGCTGGTGCTGACTCTTGACTCACAGGTCATCTCTTCCCCAATGTCCCTCCTGAGCACTTCCTTCAAACCCTGTGGAAGCTGTTCTTTTGTGTCTACCTAGCAAGCTTTCTCATCCCTTTTTCTCTGTGAAGAGACACTTTCTCCAAGTCCACAGGTATTATCATATGACCCAGGCTAAGCCAATCACATTCTATATTTTCCTGATTACTGCAATTGATCTAGGGGTAGGCATAGGACCCCAACACAGCCAACCACCATCTTATCTTTCTTTTTATAGAGAGATATTTGGAGAAAGTTAATTTTTTCCTATTGTGAGTAATCAGCTGAAGATAGAAATTTGAGACTATTTCAACACCCTTCCATGTTACATGCTTTGTAGCTTAAATTGGATTTCTGCCCCTTGCCCTCCAAAGTGGTCACTTTCTCCAACACTCACCCAGATGCTGCAAAACCTCCCTGCAAGTTCTGGAAAAGAGTAGGAAGCCTATATTAGATGGAAGAAAGAGCAGCAGTAAGTACATTCTTTGCAGCTCTGCCTTGTGACTCTGTCCTGATACTTCTCATGGCTATGGATGTCAAGGTCTTTTAACCCAATTCTGCTTCCTTGAGTCAAGTTTCATCCCTTCTCTTCTCTCAAGGCCTACCTATCTTGCATCCATGACTGTACTTTGCCTCCACCTTCAAACTACTCTTTACACTGCAACGGGAACCCAAATCTGACCGTGTCACTTGTTGCTAAAACCAATGCGTATCACCTGCATAAAGTGGTCCTAGTTCCTCAAGTTAGCCTAGAACCTTCCAAAGTTTGGCTTCTGACCACAGTTCCAGTCTCATCTCACTACTCCCTACCTCACAGTTTGTCTCCCACCAACACTGGATGGCTTCTACTTCTCCGCACATACCATTTTAGAGGTTCTTTTTCCCCTGGGAAAATCCCACTTATATGTTAAAACCTGGCTAAGGTATCTTCATTACTTCTGCATTAGGTATCATAGAAGTACTCTTGCATACCTCTTTCCCCACACTTTACCTGTCTGCCTTATGATTGTATGCTTGGGTGTCTACCACCAGATGAGGGCAAGGGCCCTGTCTTATTCTTCTTTCTCTCATACCTCACATCCTATTCATGTATAAATCATGGCAGCTCTACCTTCAAAATATAATCCAAGTCCAACCACCTATTATCACCACCACATACTACCTTGGTCTGAGCCAGCACCATTTCTCACTTCTGTTGTGGCCTTTCCCTTCTAACAGGCATCCCTTCATTCTCTCCTGGCCTCCTTTCAAGCCATTGCCAAGATGGAATCTAGAATGAAACATTTAAAAATGGAATTCAGTTCTTGTTGGTCTTCTGCCCAAAACCTTAAATCTGGTTTATCATTTACTTGGAAAAATATTTAAGTCCCTGAAATGGCCTACAAAGCCCTATATGATCTGGCTCCCTGTCCTGCCTGACATCTTCTTCTACTGTTCTCCTCTCAGTTCATGCCACACCAGCCCTGGTGGCCCTCTTGCAGTTCCTCAAGCACACCAAGCATGCTCCCACTTCAGAGCACACATTCTTCATTCCCTCTGCCTGGATTGTTCTTCCACAAGGCTCCCTCCCTCACCTTCTCCTCCAGGTCTTTTCTCAAATGTCACTCTCTCAACCAGACCTTTCCAGATACCCTATATAAAGTTTCAGCCCGTTCTTCAACACTTTCTATCCTCCTTTCTTATTTTCTTAATTTATACTGTATCTTTTTCCTTGCTTATTTATTGCATTTATTGTATGTCTCCTGAGTTCTTCATCCCTAGAAAAGCAGTTTCCTAATGGCAAGACTTTTGAGTGTTTTGTTCATTGATATATTTCCAGTGCCTAAAACAGTGCCTGGCATATAAGGTATGTTCAATAAATATTTGTCAAATAAATGAACAAATGAATAAGCAAATTATTTGAATGCTGACTGCCTAGCCTATAGCAGGCACTCGATATAATTTATTGAGTAAGTTAATTAACTAACGAAGTCTTCCAATAAGTCTAAATGAGTTTTTTCCTGGTGTTCTCATGCTTCTTAATCTTCTTCTCAAGTTTCCAGGTCTCTAGTTTCCTAACTAACCATCCATGCAGGTGGTTTTTGTTTTGTTTTGTTTTGTTTTGTTTGCCACCCTCTGATGTGTTTCTGTAAATAAATGTCTTCTCCAGTAGTAAGAACAAAGAGTCAATCAATGAGTGGTTGGCAATGAAGTGTTATGTGCCAACTGAGAAAGCTCAGCTTCTTCCAGGAGAATCTGTCATTCTTAGTGACACAAATCCAGGTGATACCACAAGTCTTTATCATGCGTTTTCAAAATATTGTGCTGGACGTTCATCTACATGCAAAACAAACTAAACTCTTTGGATTCTGGAATACCATAAGAAGGGCTGTTTGGAGTAAAACTGATACTGAAATCATCACCTCAGAGTATATGGGGACTATATTTGAAAACAAATAGATTTCCGTACCAATAGAGATCTGAACAAAATATGTTTTCATTCAACCTCTATGGGACCCATGGAGAACTTGGCATTAAAGAGAATAAGGAGCATGAGCACAGAACTTTACAGTCTGTAATAAACTTTCACATGCATGATTTCATTGGGCTTCATAATGGCCCTGGGAAGGAGGGGGTATTATTATCTCCATTGAGGTAGGCTATATTATTGTTCCAGATTATTTGCTGCCCTCTCTGTAAGAGGGTTGGATATATGACCCTGCTTACGGCCATTTGACTTGAGATGCCTCTCTGTGGGAGAAGTGTAATATTGCTGCCCCCGGGGCAAATAGAAAGTGAGCAGAAGTGACTATTCAGGACATCTGAGCAAAAGCTTATGAGACATTGCATGACACTGTCATCACTCCTTATCACCTCAGCAGAAAACCAAGGTAGCAAATGGATGTTCCTTTGTCCTGGACCCCATGATGAAGAATCCACAGGGAGAAGGGCTGTAGAACCATAGCCAAGAGCTATATTATGGCCAAAATATAATAAGAAGAAATAAATTTTTATTGCTATAAGCCACCAACATTTGAGGGGGGCTTATTTATTGCTATAAGCCACCAACATTTGTTGCCACACCATTAGTAGTGCAAGCTGACTAATACACCCTTTTAAAGATGAGGAATCTAAGGCTTAAAGAGATGAGTGACCTTCCCAAAGGTAATCATCTGATAAGCATAAGAGCCAGGACTCAAACTTAGGATGTCTCAGCCCAAACTCGTGGTAATTCTATTAAATCATTCTGATTTAAGAAAATATCTTCCTCTGCCCATATCCTGGAGTAATCTGAGAAACTGAGTGGTATCAGACTCTAAGCTGGTATGTTTTTCACTGATGAGAGCCCTTTCTTCTCTGAGCTCCTGCCAAGTCAGAAGAGGGCTCTGAATTTCACAGTTATTTAGGAAAACAGAGTTGGCTCAATATAGCTGTTTTCACAAACTGGTCTCTGGAAACCATCCCAGCCTAGGGTAAAATATGAAATTTAATCATAGTGGGAATTTAGCCAACACCACCAACCCCCATTGACAGCTCCTCTTGTTTCCTTTTAGGATTTAATTGTTTTTAGAAGCCTTTGGATGAGCCTGGAAGTACTCTGGGGGGACAGGATCAGAATATTGGCTTTAATAAGTCCCTTTATTCTTTTATACCTTTTCTAATGTTCTTCTCAGGATGGAGAGGTCCAGGGAGATCATCTGGGGTTTCAGGTAGGCTTGTCACCAGGCTAATATTCCTGAACATGTACATTCTGCGTACATATAACCGCTTCATTTGGAGCACAGTTCAGAGCATAAACATTTAATTCCCAGGAGCTAAAAATCTGGGCCATGGGTATCAAGCATTCAAGTAAGTGATCCATGTCACCCAGGCAACCTGACTCTCCAGAAATGTTTCCAAGAATTCTGCAAAACAAATGTCCTTGGGCACTACTGGTACAGAGTAAGGCTGGCTGTGGCTGGAGCCTACTCATGAGGAGGCAGGAGAGAAATGCAGAAGTTAGCTTGGATGCCCCACTGCCTTCCGGTAGACCCTCAGCACCACGTGCAAGAAAGCACCGGAGGGATTCAGCTAAATCTGGGCATGGCTATTCATCCAGAAGCTGTGTAGGGATATGCAAAGAAAGTTTTATCTATTTAACAAACATTTGTCTAGCATTAACTATGTGCCAGACACTTTTCTTAGCACTTTGTAAATATTGACTTATTTAATGCTGACAGCAGCCTTCTGAGATAGAAACTCTTATTATCCCTATTTTACAGATGAAGAGTCTGAAGCACAGAGAGGTTGAGTAACTTGCCCGAAGACTAAGAGCTGGGAATGAAGGAGGCAGGATTAGACTCCAGCAGTCTGCCTCCCAAGTCCATCATCTTTACGTCTATGCCATGATGCTTCTAAGGTATCATGGAAAAAATCAGATCTTGGCAAAACCATGAAATTGATGGCATACTTTCTCCTTTGATTGTGACTCCACCCAGAATGAGATGGCAAAGACATCAGGCCCCCAGGTAGAGGTCAAACACAAGACACTTTTTTTTGCCTACTGTGACCAAAGCATCTAATGCAGAACTTGAATTAGAGTGTGCCCAGCAAGTACAACTGGCCTTCTACATCCATGGGTTCCACACCTGTGGATTCAAGAAACCATGGATCAAAAATATTTGGGGAAAATAATGGATGGTTGCATCTGTAGTGAACATGTGCAGACTTTTCTTTCTTGCCATTGTTTCCTAAACAATACAGTATAACAACTATTTACATAGCATTTACATTGTTTTAGGTATTATAAGTAACCTAAAGATGACTTACAGTACAGGGGAGGATTGCATAGGTTATTTACATGCCATTTTTATGTAAGGGACTTAAGCATCTGTGGATTTTGGCATCCGCAGGGGTCATGGAACCAATCCTCTGTGGATGCTGAGGAACAACTGTATTTGTTAGGAGGAAGAAAAGAGGGAAGGAGGGAGCAAAGGGTTATCTAGTTCTCAGATATTCAACAGCTAATCCCCAGGCAGGGATTAGCTGATGAGAGCTTGAAGTGTGGCTCCTTCTAGGGCCATTTAGAGATACTCTCAGAAGATTATCTGAGAGATCATCTCAAAAGAAATAACAATCTCAGAAGCTGTTGTGGGTTTTTCCCCCTCTGGTTCTTTCTTCTGCAATATTTTTCCCCTTGACTTTCCAGATCACTTACTTACTGCTGAACACAAACACCAAACACACACACACCCCTACAGAACACTGTTTGCCCAACTAGTTCAGCCACTGAACCTCATCTTCTGCTATTCTTTCTCATCCTAAAAAGAACACAAGGACTCAAGAGGGGGAGTCACTCAGACTTCTCTCTGTGTCTGGCAGCAGTGATGACTATGGCTCCAACCTATTCTCTAGCCATGAGAAATTCAGCTGTTAATAGCACTTAGCTACAGGTGTAATGTCATAGAACTTGAAAATGCAACAGTCCAAATGGACCTATTAGATTATCTTGCCTAGGAAGTTTTAATGTGGGGCCCAAAGGATTGGTTTTGGGGGAGTCTATTAGTGTTCTTCCAAGGCTTGACCCTCCTCATTATACTACACTGTCTTCCCACACTTAGGTCTTTTCTGATTTTTTCCTCAACACAATATCTTCAAACTAGTGTGGCATTTTAGTTCAGAGTGCTAGAATTAGAGGTAGAGAGACTGGCTCAGTTCATCGCTCAGTTCCTGTGAGCCTTAATCTCATGCCTTCCCCTCTCAGAGCCTCAGTTATCCCATATATATAATGGCAATAAGAATAGAAGTTATATCAATTTTTTTTTTTTAAGAATCAGTGAGATAATGCATCTAAAGCACTTAGCATGGGATCTGGCACATGGTAATTACTCAATAAATACTTATGATTATCCTAATTCCTCAAGCTTTGTCTACACTCCACCCTGTCCCCTGGGAAACAGCAGTATCATGTTTGTGATCTAACATGATTTCACTTGTTTCCAGAGTCAGGAATAGTCTACTCTTGTTAACCTTCACTTGGAAAGCAATTTAACTCTCTGACATTAAAAATTAAAATACAAACAGCCCAGAGCCTGATTTAATGGACAATTAAAAATTAAATTAACAGTTAGTAAATGATAAGCTAATTTTGTTATTGTAACCACATTAGCATCATGCTTGGAGGAGTATGAAAAGGGGGAAATAGACCCCTTAAAATTAAAAAAAAAACTACAGGGAAGAAAATATTTAAACTCATATATTACAGCCTTGACAGATTCATTCTTTGAAGTCACTTGCCCCAAAACCCAATTTTCTGACACTCATGTGAAAATGTTTAGACACCAAAATAATGAGAATTAATAATCTGGCAGAAAGGAAAGGGATAGTAAAGTAATATTTGTAAAGTAATGTTTGATTGCAAGATATGGAGCAAACAGCTGGGTAAAGCACTCTGGGTCATCTTACCCCATGCTGGTTGGCAGCCTCTGGAATAACCAAGGGTTTTCTTACTCATCTCCAAACACATGGAACTGCCAGAAGTGCTAATTGTAGGCTCAGGTCTGACACCCTATTGGGATCCTTACACTGAGCTCCAATAGGAAGGGAAGGTGAAAAACAGCTCACTAAGGTGTTTCAGCACCATGGAGAGTGTTTAGCAGATGGTGAGGCATGGAAGAACAGAGCCATACTCCAAAAAAATTACAGGGCTCAGCTTTTCGTCTCTTGCCCCCTCTGTTCTGTGCCTATTTTCTCCTCTTCTCCCAGGGTTCCTTTGTTCTCAAAACTCTTATCATTTTATTATCATTGCATTTTGATGTTTCCTACTAGTTATAAGGTCCATGAGTTCAGGAACTGCTTCTATCTTGTTTACCAGCATATGCCAGCACACATCATAATGTCTGGTATACGGTAGGTGATCAATGTTTGTTCTCTTGAACTGATTTAATGCATGTGAGCTAAACATTTGTTTAATCTCAGATGTTGGGGGCTCAAGATGCTGCTCTTTCAAGAATCATTTGCCATTTGAATACAAAGATTGGAGATTGAAATACTAAATCCAAAGAGATGGCTCAGGCATAGTGTGATTCCAGGCATCAAAAAATGGCCAGAAGCAAAAAGGACAGTGTTGAGAGGGGAGGCTTCCAAGAACTCATCAAATCACAGCTTGTAGATGTCTATCTGCTCTGATTACACGCTGGTCTGCCTTCAGTGAACAGAAACTGTCTTAAGAGCAAAGAACACCACTCAATTCTCACAATGTGTGAAGTGTCTGACAAAATGTGATCTGATTCTGATAAGATATGATCTGAATGGGGCAGCTTTCTGCCCACAGGGTCTTCATCTTTTCAGTTATTTAAGATCCCTACTGTTAGAGTATCTGCTTTAGAGCAGAGGACATTGCTTGGCTTTTGGTAGCCCTGCATCCATTTCCTCTAGCTTTAATAATAGCTCCATAATTTTGCGGCAGGTGGGGGGGGATTTTCTCTCCTGCAGTGTGCGTATGATGCCAAAAGTCCAGGGAATTTGACTTTCCTACCCAAGGGTGTGTGACCCAAGTGTGGCTGATCAGCCCTGTCCTGCTGTGACTTTTGTGGATCTTGAGTGGAGTGCCACAAAGAGGAAAAAGTGGTTGACACCACTCCATCCAGAGTGACATCCTGTTAAAAATGTCCACTTCACAGTACCAGACACCAGAGCATTCCTTTCCTCCTCTGAGCTGGGTTCCCCAGCTTTCTCATTGATTCTATGATCCAATATCCGTCTGGTAGATTCTTTTTCTGCTTAAATTGGCCTGAATCTGTTTCTTGATTAGCTTATAAGATCTCTAACTGATACTTTCAACTGAAGAGTAAGAGGTAAGGCAGGAGGTGAGGTACCACTTGGACCTCCATACTCTCTCCCAGTGACACAGGTAATTTATCAAATTTATTAGTTAGCTTCTTCCGTGGAAAAGAACCCAGGTGAATTTAATACCCAATGATAAAAATGAGGGGGAGAAAAATTAGTGTAGAATCACGAGGATGACAAACTCTAGTGGTGGTGAGAAGCCAATAGGAGAGGTCTGCCAAAGGGAACCAATTTCTTGCCTATTTAGCTTGGGTTCAATCTCAAGTCAATGAAAATGTCCTAACCAATTATCTTCAGATAGGGAGGTAGGGATCCTCCCATGACTAACAGGGCTCAAAAGGCCATCATAATATAATTCCTCCTTGAACCCAGTTTCTCTGTCTCATTTCCCAGAGGGTCCAGGCACTCGGCTGTGGGATCCCCACCTTATCTCTACAGACTGGTCCAATGTCACTGGCTGCACAGAGGGGAAACCTCAAGGACTTTATGGGAATACCACGTCTGAAAATCTGCTGTCATCCCAAGGGCCCATAAGTCAGGACACAAATTGGAGACTTGTGAGATTGGTGTGCCACTTTTAATTGAGAAAACTCAGGTGCTACAAAGGTAATATTAAGTTCTTTTTATGAATCTGATATTAGGCAAGTCTATAAAAGGAACAAGAAGGAAGAAAAGAGAATCATTAGGGATGTCAGTTACTGCTTGCCCCCACACACCCATTTAAGGAAACTGGCTCCCCCATATCTCCCATTGCTCCAGCAACCTCCCTCCACCCTGCCAGCTAATTGGGCATTGAGTGGACTATGTGACCCAAGTATAATGCACCCAACATATGGCCAATGATGTATGACCTTTGTGACCTGGGATGAAAAGATTGATTGGCCGATTGATTCCTCTGAGGTACTGAGAATTATAAAATTGGGAAACTGAAGTAGCACAGAGGCTGAGGATGAGACATGGAAGAAAAAAATATGAATAAAGCAAATTTCTATGTGAGCAGAAGAGATGAAGAGTTTGAGGAAACTAACCAACAGAGAGAAGGGAGAATTTAACAAATAGAGAGAAAAAGAAAAAGGATGAGAGAAGGCAAAAACAAAAAAGAGACCATTTTCTAAAACAATCATAGTTCCTGACAACTTTCCAGTTCTGATTACACTTCACCATTGTCCGAATAACAAACCTCTGTTTTGGGGGTAACTTAAAGGAGTTTGTTTCTTGCAACTGAAAGAACCAAACTGAAACAAAGGGAATCCAGTAAACGATGATCGTGGTGAAGAACACGTGAATCAATTCCTACCTTCTCTGGCCCTAATTTTCAAGCCAGAAATGGATCTGTCTAAAATAGCCTCCCCTGTCTGAAGAGTGCTATACATCTCAGACTGTGCACTACTATACCATTTGAGCCAAATTACAACTTTGTGAGACAAATTCATTTGACAAACATTTGTTAGGCCCCTGCTATATACATATATCAGCAGCATTCTTATGAAAGTAAGTGGGAAAAGAAAAGAAAGGTTAAGGAATCATGGCCTTGCCCTAGAGGAAGATGTCAGCTTGTGGACACAGGTATCTATATTTTACAAATGGGGAGATAGACCACGATAGAGCATAGTTGTGTTCAAGTTCACCCAGCTAGTTAGTCAAGGAGATGAGATATTAGCTCAGGTCTTCTGAACTTATCTTTCTGAACTTCTGTTGCCAAAGGACCTTGCTTTTCCCATAGCCATGACTTTGCAGACCATATAGTCTCTGTCATGACTACTTAACTCTGCTGTTATGCCATGAAAACAACCTTAGATAATATGTAAACAAATAGGCATGGCTGTGTTCCAATAAAATTTTATTTACAAAAACGTGGCTGGCTGGATTTGGTCTGTGGGTCATAGTTTTCCAACCCCTGCTAAGTCCCTGTGTACTTGAAGGACCCTCGCCATCCTGCAGCACCCCTTAGAGTCCCAAGTACTTTAAAGAAGACAAAGCTGTATAAGTCAAGTACCATTTAGATATTTTATTAACCTCATGATGCTTGACTGATCGGGCCATAGGAGGAGACTATTTGCTGTCTCCAACCTGACTTAGAAATGGATCATTTCACATAGATAATATAATTTCTCCAAGAGACTCCCAATATTCTGGCTGCCCATCACCATAACAACCCACACTATATAATGAAAAAGTAGAAGTAATAAAAAATAAGGGAAGAATTCAGGCCTTGACTTCTTTGGATATAAGTTTTGACATTTCAAGGCATGCTATTAACAGACCAGTCATCAGTATCTACAAATATTCTGAATTTCTTGGATTCTCATAATGTTGTAAATGTATTTGTTTTTAAAGGCCAGTAGTCATATATAAAGAATCTTAAATTATTTAGAGTATATATACACACCAGGAAGAAAAGTCGATCTCTATCAGGGGAGGCAAAAAGGTAGTATCAGGGGTGATGGATGTACTGAGAAAAGCTAATAGAGGCCATTATGTAAACAGGGATAATTATGCTTCATGTGAATTCCTGGTAGGGCAGATAAAGAGGAAGCTAGAATATATTTCACATTTCTCTGCTCTGGGGAAGGATGCATTACAATTTCGTTTGAATATTAGGCCTTCCTGTTAATAATGTTCCAACTGTTCTATCTTCAGAGCCCACTATGATTAGGGAGATGAAAGACAGACCCCTGAGGGCAGGCCCATGTCCTCCCCACTTCTGCTGGGTCCCCAAGCCTTGGGTTATCAGTACATGGTATCTTCATCCACTGATCCTGAACTCTGGGAAGGGTCGAAGGACACAGAATGATGTTGCCTGTTTTCCCCAGGGTACAGCCTCCAGAAATATCCTCTGTTCTGTAGATCCCAGAAATGATAGGAAGGGAAGCAGCCTAAAAATGCCCAGACAAGCTTCTGCTCCTGAGGCTCTGACTCATGAAAAACAGCATCCTGGGAGTGTTGTTTAGAATTCTCAAAACTATTCCTGTACAAGTATAATGTCTACTTAGTTTCAGACAATTCCTTTCCTCCTTGCTCTTGGGCATTTCCTTGGTGATGCTGTAAAGGAGGGGAGAAGCCAAAGAAGACTATCTGCCTGCAGTTACAGGTCACCTGGGAACTGGCACTTTAGCCTCCCAGGCAGTGATAGCTTGTGAATATTTTATTAAATACCCTCCTTAGAATAATTCTTAATGAGAAAAATCAGCTACTCCCTTAAGGCTAGTATGAACATCCTTTCAGCCTTCATATTTATGAGAATGTCTGCTTTTCCTAGACCATGTCTTGAAAATATCAAATAACAATTAAAATAATAATTATTATTATAGCTGACATGTATGCAGGGTCTATCACATGGCTAAAATCAAGGCATCAGCCAGGGTTTCAGGCATCTCAAGGGGTGATTGGGGGAGTATGTACTTCCAGTCTCACTAAAGGCTGGCATTGTTCAGTTCCTCGAGGGTTGTTGGACTGTGGGCCTAAGTTCTTATGTGGCTATTGTTTGGAAGCCACCCTTAGTTCCCTGCCACATGGGCCTCTCCACGTGGTGGCTT
Source organism: Galeopterus variegatus (assembly GCF_000696425.1). Lineage (NCBI taxonomy): Eukaryota > Metazoa > Chordata > Mammalia > Dermoptera > Cynocephalidae > Galeopterus > Galeopterus variegatus. The sequence continues at coordinate 29,747 of NW_007730153.1, forward strand.
GCTTCATCAAAGCTTGCAAGCTGAGAAGGCGACTGAAAGAGTCTACCAGCAAGACAAAGGCCACAATCTTTTGTATTTGAATAATGGAAGTGACATCCCATCAGCTTTGCCATATTCAATTCATTAGAAGCAAGTCACTAGTCCAGTCCACAGTCAAGGAGAAGGGATAACAAAAAGGCATGGATTCCAGGAAGTGGGAATCATTGGAAGTCTAAATCATCTTGGGATTCTGCTTTTCACGGTGGGTCTCAGTATTCTTATCTGTAAAATGTGGACACTAGTACCTACCTCTAAGGTTGTTACGTATACTAAATGACTTATGATATGCAAAAGCACTCAGATTGAGGCCTGGTATGTAGAAAGCATTATAAAAGTGTTTGCTATTATTATAAAAAATATAACAATACGAGGCTCTGAGAGTTTAATTCACTTGAGTGCCAGAGCAAGGATTAAACCCAGATTGTATTCATTGATTCTCAACTGTGTGCTTAGAGATGCAGCAGTGAACAAGAAGATGTAGTTCCTGCTGATGCAGGACTTCCAGTCTAGAAGAGAAGGACAGACATAGTCAGAAGATTACTCAAGTCATTAAAAGTATGGTAAGTAAAAAAATTTTAAAAAGAAAAAAAAATGTGGTAAGTGTTACAAATAAAAAGCACCATATGCCAAGAAAGCACACCGAAGTCCAGGTAATAAGGGTGCCTAACCTCTAGTATGGCTTATCAGGAAAGGTTTCCTTAAGGATGGGACATTCCAGTTGGAATTAAAAGGATAAGTAGGAATTGGTCTGACCAAAGTAGAAAGAAGTGTGCTCCAGGGGAAAAAAGAAAAAGCATCTGGGAAGACTCTGGGGCAGAAGAGGCATAAACTTGGTGGCGTTCTTCTCAAATCTTCCCCTATAGTCTTTTAGGCACATTACATACTTCAAGTGACAAGTCAAATACCACTTCATCTGCACAGGTATCCATGATTTTCCTTCTCTAATATGGAAATATTCCAGCTATTCTCCCAAAACATTTGAAGCTAGCTTGGAAGGCAGTTACTACACTGTCCTGCCTTGTCCGGTAAGTTTGCCCCTGAGGTGCTTTTCCTGGCTACTCAGCTGACCTGGGTACTCCTGGAGGATAAGGTCCATGAACCTCTCACCTCTTCCTCTCTGGGGGATGTTCACAGTCAACTGTTGGAGCTAGGAGAGAGTGGTGTTTGTTCTATACACTACTGCACCTTTGGATTTTGTAATGTTTGCAGTTATTACTTATTCAAAAAAATAAGATAAATTAAAATTCATAATAAAAAGGAAAGGCAATGATGCAGAGTTGAAAGAGCATACACTTTGGGATCACATGCATATCTGTGCCCTGAGATTCTAGCTGTGTGATCCTGGGCAGGTGTTTTAACCACTCAGAGCCTGTTTCTTCTTCTGTAAAATGTGGATTATTCAACCTCCCTGAAAGTGTTGTTTTGAGAATTAAATAAGATACTATATCCGATGCAGCAGGGTAATTCTCAGCACACAGTGGGGACTATAATCTTACAATGCAAGCCAGTGGGGCTATTTATTATCTTTTGTTATCTTGCTGGGGTTTTAGATGTCTCAGCTCAGATTTTCCATCTTCATTTCCCTCCTTTACCTGCTAGTGGCATGGGGACTTTTCATTGCTGAGTTGTTAAGCATTTGCCCCAGATGAAAGAAGAAAGCCAGGGTCTTTAAAGATGTATGAGATGAAACTCAGGCAGCTTCTCCCAGGGTGTTTTTGATAGAGTGAGCAAAAACAAAGCCACAAAACAGAAAAGAGCTTGTGGCAAGAAACCAGGCTGCCATTCCCATGTACGTTCTCAAGTTGGGAAAGGGGTCTGAGCAAATCAAGGGCTTGCAGTGAAGTAGACTGAGGTACTGAGCAAAAACCCATGTGAAACAGTGGATTTCCCTATTGACTAAGATTCCTGAGGACACTGCTCTGTCTTTTCATCCTTACATCCCAAAAACCTACCACAAAGTGGACACCTTATAAATGATTATTCAGTCACTGAACCATCCAGGCAGCTATTCAACCAGCCCTCCAATTTGTCATGAGTTCTGAAATTCTTCTGCTGGTTCACCCATGCTGAATTCACAAGTTATCAGCTCAATCTTTCACCTCCCAACACAGGTGGGTTTTCTTACAGATCTGTTCTGCAGAGAGTGGTTTCTAAAGGAAGAGGCAGCAGTGCATAGAGGTTAAAGATCCAGGCACTGACATCTTGATGTCAATCACATTCGTGCCACCTCCTAGCTACATGACCTTGGCCAAGTCATTTCATCTCTCTGGCTCTTCATTCCCCCAAATGTGCAATAGAATAATGACAATAAACAGTAGCTAATATACATTGAGGACTTACCATGTGCCAAATACTGAATGAAGACTTTGCACATATTCATTATTAATGGTACCTACTTCATACAGTTGTTATGCAAAGTAGGTAAATGCTCAACAGAAACTGGCACATAATAAGTGCTCACTAAATGCTACTATTGCTGTTATTATTCTCCCCTTGGGTCTTGAAACCTTGCTTAACTTCTACTTCTTGGTTCAGTACCAGCCTGATAATCAAGACAACTTCATGGATATTACCATCTCCCCTGAATAGACAGTGTGACCTTTCTAGTAGAGAATAAATGCTCAGCTAAAAATCATGGGTACTGATGTTCTGCACTTGAAGGGATAAAGATATCCACATCTTTAACAACAGGTGTTATTGCAATAATACTAAATAAATTTGCAAAAATTTCATCCAGCCTAATACCAGTTGCAATCCCTTCCAGCAGTGTCTGCTGCCTTTAGGGATTCACATCTTAAAACACTCACATGAAAAAGCTATAATTTTCCTCAGGAGGAACTTTAGCCATTGCAATCGTTTTTGAAAGCATGGTTGAATAGTATTTTTCCTTGCTTATAAAAATGCCTGCTGCTGGCATGTACCAGGGAGATAACTGGAAGTCGAGGCCCCTCTCTCCACTCTGAAGCCCCTCTACATCATGCACCATTCTGCCCCGACAATGAGGCCCCACACTCACTAAATTGCTCCTAACCCTTCTCATCTCCTACTGTGCATTACCACCTCCGCTACTTTGTGGTATTAATTTGATTTACGGCCCTGTTGCCCTATGTGAGGCCTGGGAAGATGGCTCCCCTCCAATTGCTTCCATCAGCCACATAAGTGGAAGATAATAAAAACCCATACATGGCTCAGACTTTCAATTTCAATTGGAAATTGAAACTGTGCAATATGATTAAAGTTTAATCTGCATCATCAATAAACATGGGTGCTAAAGCAATAAGGTCTGCTTTACCTCCTGGTTGCAGGCATGGATTTGATGAGAGTGCGTCTACTTTCTCTTGTCTAACTGATGTGTTTACTGGGGTTGGGGTCCTGCACACTGACATACATGCATGGTACATGTGGAAGGTTTGTATGTTTCTACAAAAAGATCAAAATTTTCATGTGGACATATTTGGGAGAAAAAGGTTGCTCATGCCCAGATAAAACTTGATTGAATCAATAGTTCTACAATAATTTGCTAAGGGTGCAATGGTTTTTCAAGGAGAACTAAAATCCATGCATTCATTCATTCATAAAGTATTTATTGAGTGTGTACTGTGTTTCAGGACCTGCTGGGTCCTGGAGTAATATGATGACAGGGGAAAAAACATACTCTCATCTCTCATGGAGCTTACGGTAATGGTTGAGAAGGATGTCAGCCAAATAATTAGGCAATTCAATATAAAATTTCCCCTCTATTAAGTGCCCACGATGAAGAGGTATATAATGCTGTTAGTGCTGTACAGAGGAAGATATGACCTGTTCTGTGAAGTTAGGAAGAGCTTCTCGGAGTTGGTGATGACTGAGCTAAGGACTATAGAGTAAATTGTGTGGGATTAAGTAGGCTGAGGTTGGGGATGAGAACAGGGGATGGAAGATGAGATGGAGACACAGCGATCTGGAGGCCATATGTGCAAAGCCAGGAGGCAAGAGGAAACATGGTAAATCTGAAGAAAGCAGAGTGGCTGGGGCAGAGTGAACAAGAGGCTCAAGATGAGGCTGGAGAGGGGACAGAGAAGCCACACAGGACTCTGCAGGATGTGGCAGAGTCTAGATTTTGTTCTAAGTGCAATGGGAAGCTATCAGAGGGTGTTAAACAATGTGGTTATGTGATCTATTTAAAAGGCTGCTGCCAACATGGATGAGCTTGGGAAAAAATCATGTTAAGTGAAATAAGCCAGGCACAGAAAGAGAAATACCACACGTCCTCACTCATAAGCGGGTGCTAAGAAAGCCGGAAGGAAAGAAAGGAAGGAAAAGAAAAGACTACAATACGCTGAACTTTCAGAAGGAGAGAACAAATCTATGGTTACTAGAGGTGGGAAAGGGGGAGGAAAGGGGGGTTAGGGAGAAATTGGGTAAGGGGCAAAAAGAATAATTACGATTTGCAATAATGAATATGCCAATAATGTTAATTTGATCATCACATATTGTACACAAGTAACAGTAGTCAAAATAGCTATACCCCCAAAATAGCTTTAATCAATTATGCTTCAATAAAAAAAGAAAAATCTATGCATTCAAAGAAAGAAAAAATAAAATAAAATAAAAAATGAAAACTAAAAATAAATTAAATAAATAAATAAGTAAGTAAAAGGCTGCTGCCTGGGTAAGGAAATGGAGGAGGAAAGAATGAATGGACAGTGGCCAAGGAGGAGGCTATTTCAGAGGTCCAGGGAGAGGTGAGGATAACGCGAACTAGGTGATGACAGTGGAGGTGAGAAGTAGACAAACATTTTACGGGGTGAGATTCAATGTCTTCCTTAAAGGTAATAATAATAATAAACATAATAAATTGACTCATCTCATCTCCATTCTTATGATCCTTACTCAATATGGTCCTATCACCCTCATTAGCTCTCTCAGCCTCAAACTCTTTAAGAAAGCATAAGCTGAATGACATGCACTTTGGCAACTATGACTTCTGCCTCCAAGCTCACCTGTCTCTTTACCCATCCTCAACCTATGTCTGCTCCTCCTGAGCATGAATGGCAGAACATGTTTGCTTTGGTGTCCAGACCTCTGCACACATTGTTCCTTCTAACAGACACACCCTTTCCTCATTCATTTTACTTAGCTACTTGTACTCAGCTTTTAAGTCTCTGAGGTTTACTTTTAAGATGGCGACGGGTCTGGAGCGGCCGTGCCAGGAGACAGCGCGACCCTGAGAAGTGTGCGCTGTGATACCAGAGTACTATTTGCATTTCCAAGAGCAACAAAAAACGAGTAAATCTTTCAACAACGAACCTACAACGACAAACAAGCAACAACAGGTTCGAGGTTTTAGGGCCGACACAAAAGAAGACTCCTGAGAG
>NW_007730153.1:36142-53513 GCF_000696425.1 Galeopterus variegatus
GAAATTAACCCACGCACTTACTGCCATTTGATCTTCGACAAAGGCATTAAGTCTATTCACTGGGGTCGGGACTCCCTCTTCAGCAAAGGGTGCTGGGATAACTGGTTATCCATTTGCAGGAGATTGAAACTAGACCCACATCTCTCACCATTTACTAAAATCAACTCAAAATGGATTAAGGATTTAAATATACACCCTGAAACAATAAAACTTATTAAAGAAAATATAGGAGAAACCCTTCAGCAAATAGGGCTGGGCACAGACTTCATGAATATGACCCCAAAAGCATGGGCAACCAAAGGAAAAATAAACAAATGGGACTATATCAAACTGAAAAGTTTCTGCACAGCAAAAGAAACAATTAACAGAGCTAAAAGACAGCCAACAGAGTGGGAGAAAATATTTGCAAAATACATATCTGACAAAGGACTAATATCCAGAATATATAAGGAACTCAAACAACTTTACAAGGAAAAAACAAGCAACCCAATTAAAAAATGGGCAAAAGAGCTAAGTAAGCATTTCTCTAAAGAAGATATGCAAATGGCCAACAGTCATATGAAAAAATGCTCAACATCACTCAGCATCCGGGAAATGCAAATCAAAACCACACTGAGATACCATCTCACCCCAGTTAGGATGGCTAAAATCCAAAAGACGCTGAACGATAAATGCTGGCATGGTTGCGGAGAAAAAGGAACTCTCTTACATTGTTGGTGGGAATGCATAATGGTGCAACCCCTATGGAAAATGGTTTGGAGGTTCCTCAAACAGCTGAAGATAGATCTACCATACGACGCAGCTATCCCACTGCTGGGAATATATCCAAAGGAATGGAAATCATCAAGTCGAAGGTATACCTGTTTCCCAATGTTCATTGCAGCACTCTTCACAATAGCCAAGAGCTGGAATCAGCCCAAATGTCCATCATCGGATGAGTGGATATGGAAAATGTGGTATATCTACACAATGGACTACTACTCAGCTATTAAAAACGAATGAAATACTGCCATTTGTAACAACATGGATGGACCTTGAAAGAATAATATTAAGTGAAACGAGTCAGGCAGAGAAAAAGAAGTACCACATGTTTTCACTTATTGGAGGGAGCTAAAGGTGAATGAATCAATTCACACACATACATACACACACACACACACACACACTCTCACACACACACAAAAAAACAAACAACAACAACAAAAAAAAACGGGGGGGAGGGAGAGGAAGATATAACAACCACAATTTTTTTTGAAGTTCTTACAACAAGAAAATGGAGGGGACACACTTGGGCGGGAGGGGGGATAGGGAGGAGGGAGGGAGGTTTCGGTGATGGGACACAATAATCAACTACATTGTATATTGACAAAAAAAAAATAATTAAAAAAAAAGTCTCTGAGGTTTTCTTCTGGGAATTCTTCTCTGATCCTTTCTGCACAACTAGCTTAGATACCAGGCATCACACCACCCACAATGGCCTATTTAGTTAGATCTTAGCACCAGTAGGTGATGAAAACATGGAAGAAAAGGCCAGACTTTGTTTCCCATTATATGTCCTGGAGCTCTTTACAGTGTCCTGTACAGTGCATACAAGAAGAGCTCAATAAATACATGTCAGATGATTGAAAATCTCTTCCTTCTTTCCAATGCCAACTTCTCCCCTCATGCTATTGATACCAGCTCTTCCTTTTTCAGCAAGATCTGGTTCCATCAATTGTCTCTTCCCTCTCTTTGTATTCAAACTCACTGTCTTAACTACACCCTCACTCACAACAAGGAATTTGTTTCCCCGACCTAAAGAGCACTGTCATTCGTTTCCGTCTTCCCTCAAGAGTAAAAGATTCTCCCAACCTTCTACTGCTCAGTCAAACTTCTAGAAAATATAGTCTACTTCTAATTTCTCACCCCTCACATTTTTTTTTTTTTAATCATCTGGCTTCCATTCACACAGTTCCACTGAAATAGCTCTAGCAAGTTCTGGGGACCTCTCAGTACCAAATCAATGGTTCCTTTTCAGCTATCACCTACTTGACTTCTCAGTAATGTTTGATGCAGTTGACCACATGCCTTCTGCTTGAAACTCTCATCTCTGGATTTGTGCAGCAATATTTCTTGACTCTTCACTTAGGACTTTGACTGTAATTTCTCATTTATTACTCTTTAATGAACTTTCTGAGTATTTTGTGCTGTTTTACAAATGAATAAACTAAGGATAAACTATGTGATATGCTCTTCCCAAAGTCTCCATCTGTTGGAGATAGTCACTAAAGTATTTTTGAGTGAAATGATACAATATCTTGGAATTGCTTTAAAATACTCCAGATGTACTCAAGGATTATTTGTAGAATTTAAAAGGTAAGTGTAATTGAGAAATAAAATAAATAAAAGTTATATGACTCACCACCATGATTCCAGCTTACAAACTCAGGTCTCCTTTGGACTCCTAACACCAATGATCCTTCTACCACAAAGATCAACATACTGCAGGTGATCCAGGTGATGGCTTAGTCAGAACCAGGGTTCATAGGGTTCTGCCTTATTTATGGGAGGTCTATGTTGCAGTAGAGGAAACCTGGACATGTTGCCATGATCCATACATGGGACCTTAAATGGCATGTTTATCCAAGGTGAGCCTCTTCATATATGTGAGCACACTTCAGAAAAATAGACCTCTCTAAGGGAAATTATCTTTCAAAATTTTTAAAATGTTTTGTGATTTGGAAAGCGAGGCAGCATGGTGCCACGGTGAAGAAAACAGGCTCTCAAGTCAGACAGACTTGGACTTAAGCCCCTGCTCCATGACTAACCAGGTAGGTGAACTTGGACAAGTCACTGGGGGCTTCAGTGTGCCAGTTTTCATGATTCCAAAGGGAAACAGTGATTTCCTATCCTGCAAAATTATGGAGAGGATTAAAATGTGACAATACCTGGGACATAGTAGTTCTTAAATTCTTGTTGGAGGATGGGCTTCATGAACAAATGGGAGGTGGGCTTCCTTCAGGATAATCTTGGATTGGTCCCTCTTTTCATTTCCTGTGCATCTCATTCACTCAGGATGATTTGCAGTTGGTGGCAAATCCAGCCCTGGGACCAGAGATCTGAGACTAGCGATAAAACTGTCAGCCAAGATTTGCTACGTCTTTTTATCCCACCCCCTAGTCTCCCATTAAAAATGATTTGTCACTAAGACAAAACACGGGAAAACAAACGTGATTAAAATTTTCCCATATTAAATACCTGCGTGCAGCACCAGGCCCGTGCCGAGCTCTCTGGAAAGGCTCTGATTCATCCATCTGGAGGGCACATGAGCAGCTGGCAGGCTCAGGAAGCAGAGCAAGAGTCTGGGTTTGTCCCTCTGCAGCCTGATACACATCCTGGCCTCTTCCTTCCATCTGGTTGACTTCATTCCATTCACTCCATTAAACACAGATTAAAGGTGTCTGGGGCATAGGGTGGGCATCACCATTGGGAAGGTAGGAGGACGATGGGGAGGGAGGATGTGCTCTACCTTCCTACTCTGCCTTCCTAGAGAGGAGACAAGTCTCTTACGACTTGCAGAAATGTGAAAGATCTGTCCATAATCCATGAGGTCAGTTATGAAACTTACTTCATAGTTTTTATATCTCTCAGAAAACTTTTGCCTTCTTAAGGTGTATGGGAGACCAACTGCAAAAATATCCACAATACTTTACCCCTCCCTGTATCCACCTCCTGCAATGTGACACTGCAGCTCCTCTCATCAGGAAGCAGATGCGCTATCCCAGTCCTTGATATGGGCTGGTTTTGCAATTTGTTTTGGCTAAAAGAATGCAGCAGAAGTAGGTGTGTTCCAGTTCCAAGGTTAGGGCTCAAGAGGTCAAGGTCTTCCACACTTCTACTATCTTTCCCATAAACACGCTTGGGTTACCTTACTGGATGATGAGAGACACACAGCCCAGTTACCACCCATCACCCCATCTGACAGCCAGCTAACTTCTAGACATATGAGTGAGGCTGTCCTAGACTAGCAAGGCTCCAGCCAACCACAACCTGACTAGAGATTCAGCTGATATCAGCCCATCCTGTCCTAGACCAGTACAACTGCCCAGATGACCTGTGGACTAGCAAGCAATAATACATTCTGGTTGTTTGCAAATCACTTGTCTTTGAGGTGGTTTGTTATGCAGTGAAACTAACTGATACAACGTCCATACGTGGTGTGACTTACCATGGCCACACCTTCCTAACATGTGCCTCACCCCCTGCAAATAACTTTAAACACTTATGCCCAAAATTGAAAGGGTGGGGTCTTCTCACCTTTGTAGAATCCAGTAGGATCCTTGGTTATTTTAGAAAGCTCTCCCTGAGAACACAGACCACATCAAGTTCCTCTCAAAGAGACAAAAGTATTCAGTCACTCAAGGACCAATGGAGAGAAAGTCTCTTGCCCTACCAAAGCCACCCAAACATGGTACACAGGGATTCTATTATTCAGCTCCAGGCACAAATTACTACACTGGTTTCTTCTTCTCAGGGTGACTATAATATGTCTGGTTGATAAAAAATGTTTAGCTAATAGGAGAAAGAACAAAAAGTAGAAGTAAATATGTTCAGTCATGCTCACAGAGTTTTCTCTTCCCTCATTCAATCGCCAAAGAGTGGGTTTGTTACTTTGAACTGGCCAGGCCAAGGACATGTTATTGAAGCAAAGGTTTCACTGGATGAAGGCTGGCAATCAGTCTTACTGTTCTCTCCTCCTCCTCCTCCTCCCTCCTTATCTCTGTCTCTGTCTCTGTCTCTCTCCCTCCTCCTGCTCCTCTCTATTTTTTTTTTATTAGACTATAAAAAAAGATACTGCCTCCTCCCTCTTGGGAAGGGGCATTCCCCCTAGCCCCATGGAATCTGAAGGAGAACTAGAGTGAGGCCCAGTGGAAAAGCCTCTCTCTGCTTGTCTAGTCTAGGCAAAGGAAGTTACCCACAAGATCTCCAGAACGTGAAGGGACAGATGGTGGTGTGAGAGCAGGTTCACGTATTCTCTTAATGGCATGTATGCTCTTGATCACAACCTTTACACACCTGCCCCAACTCAAAGACTTTTTCAGGAAATGCCTCCCCAGAGGACACCTAAGTCATTCATGACTAAGATTCCACGAATGGATGAAGGAAGGAGTGCATAGGAAGGTCTTGGACCAAAAAGAGAACTGCAGTTAAGTTGGGTTACTTTAAATGCTGATGCTGAAGATGAGGAAAATGGAAACAGCATCAGTGGTGCAGAAGACTTGGAACTGTAAATAAAATCACGTAGGTTAGTATTCCTGTGGAAATATAAGGATATAAGCAGAGTGTCTGAGACAGGACTCTGATTGGCATGAAAATATCAATCATAAATTTGTCATGAAATGGGAATTTGAGCACATAAGAAATACATGAAGTTTTTCCCTAAACAGAATTTTTTTTCCCGAAAGCAGAAATCTAAAATCCATCCCCACTCTGCAACTCCTAACATTATCAGAGTTCTTATTACAAGGCAATTTCTCCATTTCCTGGCCCCTGCCAACCTCATTTCCTTACACTTCCTTTCTTGCATTTTACCTTTTAGCCACTGTTACACCTTGGAAAACACTAGGTTAACTCCTCCCTCCAGATTTTTTGCAGATACATCATCTCTATCTGGGACATTCTAGTTCCTTCTCTCTTCCTAGCTAATTTTTAAGGTCTCAGCTTACATATTCCCTCCTCTAAGAATTAGGTTTAGGGGACTCTTGGACAGTCCTGTTTCAGCAGGTAGGTTACGCCTGGGCACTTTCTACGTGTCATTGCTTCCTTCCCTGTAGACATAGAGCTGGATACATTGTTTCTTTCCCTTGTAGATACAAAGTAGATACACATACAGACACAGATACAAATTGACACTTGAGGATCACAGCACCATAAGGCTTGGGCCATTCCATGCCCATGAGATAATGTCTATGAGTTACAAGGGAAGAAACAAAATTATGAGCCACTCTTTAAATTCATCTTGTTTTAGGTCATAAAATATTTTGCATGCTTGCTGGTCATTTCTATCACAGTATAGAGGAAGCCTGCCCAAACAGAAATAAAAACACTAACTGGATGTCATCACTGTCAATCATCCTGGGTACGAAGTACAGGGTAAGTCACCCCTCTTGGGAAGGAGCAGTGAAGTAGTGACCAGGTTATGGTCAAGGAGTTTGACCAGCATGAATTTTGTTTTGTTCCATTTTCCCAAGACTTAGGCAAGGGAAGGGTGATGGGAATGATTTAACTCCAGCTAGACCTTTTAAATCATTTAAGGAGAGAGCCTCATGAGGAAATAGTTGAGAAACCAATGGGGTAATATCTGATTATTTCTTAATGGCACCTTAAGTCAAAAATAAAACAGTTTGTTTAAAAAAAAAAAAGCCATACTGTTTGATTTCTGTCTCTTAGAACTCTGAATCTTTCCTTGACTGCTTTATAAAAAGAAGCAACTAATGAATGAACAACTGGTGAAAAGACAGGAGTCCAACTTGCTCTTTGAGTAAGATTACTCCTAAAATATAATTTTTGTTAATCCTGCCATGAGTAGGTTTGGGGCTCCTCCCCTAGCCCCCACAGATGGAGTGCTTCCCCTCCCAGAGTGTTTCCATTCCCTCACTCCACCATCAGACTATGAGCTTCTTGAGAGCACGAACTATGTCCTGTTCACATCAGTGTTGGCTGGTTCTCAGAGCTCATGAGAATGTAACCTACGATTCAGGACCACATTCAGGGGAGGATCTGACCACCAGTTTAGTTCAGACTAAGGTCTCAAGATTAACCAGTTACCACCTCAGCTGGCTGAAGCAAGCGGCCCACATATCTATCAGATTGTGATTTTTCTGGTGAGCAGGCAATCTAATTGGCAGTTCACCTGCCTTAGATATCCAGAAACAAAACCAGGATCAGATCCCAGCCCTGACACTTACATGGGAGTCGCTTATCCTCTTGTGTCTCAGTTCCTTCATCTGTGACATGGGGATAATAATAGTACTTCCCCCATAGAGTAGTTACAAGGAATTAAATATCTGTAACAGACCTATGTGAGTGTTTGCTGTGATTATGGTGATGATGATGCTGATATTGATTATGACATCATGAATGATGTTATATCTGTTCTTCTCTTGGGCTGTGTTGGTTGGCCAGGAAACACTCCAAGCAGTGTAAGGAATGTATATGAACCCAATATACAAGGGTACTTCAAAAAGTTTGTGAAAAAGTAAAATGCTAAGGTAATACAAATCTTTCTATGAATTTTCGAAGTGCCCTCATATATCTGGTACCCAGTTGCTATGGTTTCAATGTGTCCCCCAAATTTCATGTGCTGGAAACTTAATTCCCTAATTCATATGTTGATAGTATTTGGAGGTGGGGTCTTTGGGAGGTAATTAGGATTAGATAAAGTCATCAGGTGGGGGGATCCAGGATGGGACTGGTGGCATTATAAGAGGGAAAGGAGCCTGAGCTGGCATGCTCTTGCCCTCTTGCCATATGATGCCCTGTGCCATGGGTTGACACAACAAGAAGGTCCTCCCAAATGTCAGCATCATGCTCTTGGACTTCCCAGCTTCAAGAACCATGAGCTAAATAAACATCTTTTCTTTATAAATTACCCAGTCTATAATATCATATAGCAACAGAAAATAGACTAAGACACCAATGTAGGCTTCAATGTAATTAGCAGAGTTTGGGCAGGTTGACAGGATGTTTCTGTTTCCTTATTTATGTTCTCTTCTCTCTTGTCTTTGAGTGTTTGTATCAGCTGGTGATTTGGTATGCACGAACATTTCCTATTGACAGGAAAGTCAGAGGAAGTGCAATCTTACAGCTCAGATATTAGTTCAGTTGCTCCAAGTCTTGGTGGTGTGATTGATGGGGGTTTTATTACAAACATAAAACTCTGTGTTCCTTTCTTCTTGTGTTGGCACATCAATGTTTTGGTCTCACACAACACATCTTGGTGCACTGAAGATAATAGAACTCTAATGTCCTTGATGGCTCTGCATCAAAGCTAGTCAATGCACCATCAGCTCAGATGACAGAAACGACTGGGTCAATGACACTCACTCACCCACCGCCTAGTAAAGACAGGAAAAATTCCCAAAGCTAGAGACAGAGTATTTGCCAATATAAAACTGATTCCACCCACATTTGTCAAGCTCCTATAGGGGTGAGGTTTAATCCAGCACAGTGCTTGGCACATGAATCAGTGTGAAATAAATTCTTGCTAAATGAATGAATGTATAAACAAATGAACTCAAGAATGAAAGTCTGTATATTGTAAAAACATTGAAGAATCCATAATGCTTCCTCTTTTGGAAACTGAATTTTCAAAAAGCAATCAAATCTAAAGGAAATTAGCTAGAAGAGATGAATATATGGCAAAACCCCAAAGATGTTAGTCCAGCTGCTGCAAATGTGACAAATTCACAAACCCAGGGGAGTGCATAATGACTTGGCTGCTAAAAAGGGAAAATATAAAAACAGACAATTCAATTTCAAGGAGAGAGTGTTTGACCATCAGCCACAGGCACAAGTTGGATCACGCAGATGTGGTAAGGTTAACCTTTGCTTCAGCCCGTGTGTTTCAAAAACCTTGATGCCATTTTACTCAGTGGTGACCGTGGAGTTTGAGAGAGAAGGAACTTATGAAGAGCTTTCAGTCTAGGGAAGGAGAAACTAATAGATTCTAGGCTTAGTGCTTAGGTCCTACAGGTGCCTAGCTACTATATGCCCGGTAGCTAACATAGTGCCTGGCACACAATAAATGCTCAAAACAAAGATGAATGGATGAATAAAGAGATCTATAAAACACACTATCTTTCTCTGTTATGATATTATTATTATTATTATTATTATTTTTGTCTTTTGTCTTTTTCCGTGTCCGGCAACGGATCGCAACCCTCAGTGTTGCCCCCGCACCGGACCGGGGACCGGCAACGGGATCGCAACCCTAGGCGCTGCTCCCGCGCCTCGCTCAGCCAGTGAGCGGGAACCGGTCTGTATGTGGGATCCGAACCCTCGGGCGGGAGCGCCGCCATGCTCCCCAAGCGGCGCACTATCCAGTGCGCCACCGGGCCGGCCCCTGTTATGATATTATATATTATCTGCTTTACCATGAAAGTAGTACATAGTGAACAATGTATATCTAGTATATCTACATTATTTTCATGGTTCTAACAGGTAACATTTAGTCCCGAATGTTTAGTCTGTAACCTATAATAAAACGTACAATAATGCAAGAGACATTTGTATGGAAAATTAGAAAAAAGGAAGATGCTTTCAAACATAGGGAAATGCATTATGGAAGAGTAGGCATCTAAGATAAGTCTTGAGACAAAGGTGAACATTGCACAATCATACTAAGGAAACATTTGCACCAGATCACCTGGGAATAATCATCCCTGGCCTACCAAATCAGAATCTCTGTTGATAGGGCCCATAAATCTGAGTTATAAAGAATTCTCTAAGTCATTCTCATGCGCTACATTTTTGGGAACCATTTCCAAAAGTGCAATGCTCGCTATTTACTTTAATCCTCTCAAGTATCCGAGGAAGTAGGCATGACTGTTCCCATTTTATGACAGGTGTATTGAGGCTCAGGGAGGTGAAGTGACTTATTCAAGGTCATCCAGCCTGTAAGTCAAAAAACTGTAGTTCAAACACAGGACATCAGATATCAAACCTTTGCTCTTACCCACTACCTTCTCTGAATACAAGGCTACAGGGCAGGCTGTATGAAGGGGAGCTGTAGGTGGTGACTTTGAAAGAGTACATTCTGATAATAATAGTAGTAGAGATCGATAAAGACAATGATACTGTTTTATATCCTTAAAAAGAATGAAAGAACACACCACTCTGGCTGCAGCAGACTTTATCAGGAGGTTCTGATTAATGAGCAAAGCTTTAACTCAGGCTCCCTAATAGATGCCTGCTATGTCGCCAGGAGATTTCTATCTCTGCGATACATTGCTATAATGTACTTGGAGAGCAGTGTCAGTTTTGCCCTAAGTTTGATCAGGCTCATCTCTGTTTTTAAATAAAAAGGTCAATAAGTACATTCAACTAGTGATTAGAAGATGAAATTAAAGCAGATGTTAACCAGTCACGGGGGCAGCTCTGAACTGAGTGTGAACTTCGTGGTTGGATACTTCATTTGCAGCAAGCTAGATCTGAAGGGTTAAAACATTCGAGGTCAAATATCCAAGGTCATGGGTCTGACTGGCCAAGGGAGCCAGCCCTCTTCACTGTTCCAAAGTCCTGCCTGCCTCACAACACTACCTGGCTACCCAAAGAGTTTGTGGAAGGAAGACCATAGCAGAAGGTCTGATGAAACAGAGCTCTGGCTGTCTCCCTTGCCTTCTTCAGTCCCCTGCTCAAATGTCAATTTCCAAAGGACTTCTTTGACCTCCTACCAGAAATAGCACGACTCATCCCACCTCCCTGGACTTCTACAGCCCCTCACCCTCCTTTCCCTTTCTTCATGACTCTTGGTGACATCCGATATCATGTTATCTACTTATTTATTCTTTCGTTTATTGCCTGTCTCTTTCCACTAAACTGTAAGCTCCATACATTTAGAGACATCTTTTCTCCTCCATTTCCCCAACATCTAGGACTGTACCTGTTATGTCATAAACACTGCATAAATATTGGTTGAGTGAATGGACAATGTGTTGAGACAAAAGCCCTCCGGAGAAGCAAGTTCATTCTCAGCTCTTACTGCCTTTGCTTGATGATGTTATTTAAAAATAGAATTCTCTTTTTTTTCCTAATTAAACCTATCAAATAGCTTTCTTCTCATCCTTCCTAGGATAACATGCAAACTTAATAAACATGATATATTGGACTCTCTGATTCTGGCCAAGTTTCCCCCTTCGGCCCAACCCATGCTCCCTCTGCCTTGTGTCTGCACATCATACATGGTTTCAGCCAGACACAGACAATAGCTCCTGATTTCAGGCTCCCCCATAGGCACCCTCTCAGCCTGAAACACTCTCCATCCTCATTCTTCACCTGGTGAATTCCAGGCATCCTTCCACTCTCATCGCTTCCTGGGGCTGCTTTCCTGAATTCTCAGGCTTAGCTAGCTCCTCTCTTACATGCCTCCACAGAATCCTGCGTTTCCACCTCCTGTTACACTTAAACATTTGAACATTTGTTCAGTGTTTGTATTCCCCATAGATTTCACTTCATGAACTCCATGAAGGTGAAGATGAGCCTTTCTTCTTGTGTGCTGAATTCCCAGTACTTAGCACAGTGCTGGAGAGAGTCAGTGTGTGATAAATATTGCCTTTGTGAATAAATGCATGCATGAATAGCAGAGTCCAGGAGTTATCTCCCACTGAAATTACCTTTAAACACAGGATAAACACAGATCCTCATCCCCTGAGATGCTGTTCAAGGACAGATGGTTTTGGGTTTCTGTGTTTGCAATGAAGTCTCACTCACCCTCAGTCATTCTCCAAGTCTGGCCTCTTACTGAGCAGATCAAGTCTTTTTCTTACCACCAAAGATCCTTGGCCCTGGCTGCAGGAGCTGATGCCATTACGAAGTCCACATTCTAAATGGCAAAAGTGCTAGAGACCTGGCTTTTTTGCAAATCTATTATTTAAGCCTCTAGCTAAGAAACAGCACTTTTGTTTCTGCAGGTGAAAAATTTGCAACTAACTCAGCATCTAGAATGCTAGCAAAATCTGAAGCAATCTAGAGAATTGTGCTGAAATTGCAAAGCTGGGAGACCAAGGGGAGGAGGCCATGCTAGCTTTATATTCACAGAGAACCCCAGGACCAGTCTAGAGGCCACAAGGGAGGAAGAGAGAGGGGCTGAGTAGGAGAGAAAAACACATGGAGACCTTTTATTGCTTTTGTTTAATGCTAATTACAAAAATCATAAACACACACAAAAATCTTCCATAATTAACCACCCAGAGATAACAATTTTTAACATTTAGCTGCATGCTCTTTTGGTAATCAAAAAGGTGGGTTTGAGGCTGCACTTATTTAACAGCCAGGTTCTTCACCTAACAGTGCAGCACAATTATATTCCAATGGGAGGCAGGTGGCATCAGTTGAAAACGTGGACTTCGTAAACAGACAGACCTGCATTTTACTCTTGCTGAACCATATACTAATTAAGTGACTTTGGGCAAGATACTTAAGCCTTAATTTTCTCATTTATAAACTCAGGACAAAGCTGGAATTGATCTCTCTGTGTTGAGAGGATTAAATGAAGTAAAATATGTTAGTTATTAACAGTAAGGCTGGTGCACAATAGATGTTCAAGTAGCTATCATTATTATATATTGATATAATATATAATATTGGTATAACATCAGCAATTACTTCTCCCAAGCATCATTTTTGATGGCCAAGAGTGTTACAGTGCATAGATTTACTTAACCACTCTCCTATTTTGGACATATACATTGTTGTCATTTTTCTTTCCTATTAGCTGAGGCTTTGGGATGAATAGCTAGACCAAAGATCCCCAGGAGAAAAGAGCATAAGAAGAACAAATGGCTTCCAGAAAATGTGCTGGTACCAACAGGCGGTAGTGCCACTGACAGATGGTTCCCAAGAAGGAAGGGAGAGGAGGGGAGTCATTCAAAGGAGGACAAACAAGTATTCATTCTTACACAAACTGACCAAATTGTTCACTGGGTTGAGGATAAGAGTGTAGAATAACCGACAACAGCCAGAGTGATTTTTTAAAATGTAATTCAGACACCCTATCTTCTTTAAAACAAAATCCACTCCCTTTATCTTGGGCTACTAAGTCTAGGATAAAAATCTGGCAGTTTCCCTCTCTGACTGCACTTCCTATCACACTCCCCTTTGCTCACATTATTCTAACCATGCCAGCCTCCTTGTTAGTCTTCAAACCTGCAACACTCATTCCAGCCTCAGGACCTTTGCACTTTCTGTTCCCTTTGCCTGAAATGCTCTCCCCCACGATCTTTGCATAATGCACCTTTCATGATTCAGGTCTTTCCAACACTTCTGACTGGTCTTCCCTGACCACCCTAGCTAAGATAGCTACCCTCCATACCACCACCTCTCCATTGCCTTAAAACCCCTTCCATACTTTGGGTTTTTTAACAGCATTCACTTATTTCTGAAATTAATGATGCATTTGTTTATTGTTGGCCTTCCCTACTAAAGCATAAGCTATGTATGGAGGAGCCATGCCTGCTTGTTCACTGATGTATCTCTGGTGCCTAGAACAGTGCTTAGAATATAGTTAGGTGCTTGTTATATACCTGTGGAATGAATGAATGAATGAATCCGCAGCTGGCATGAAGTGCTGGGGTCAACAGCCATCCATAGAGTAAGATAAGTCCACATAATTCTGGTCCATGCTTGCTATGGTCTGAATATTTGTGTTCCCCCCCCTCCCCAAATTCATATGTTGAAACCTAATCCCCACTGTGGTGGATTTAAGAGGTGGGGCCTTTGGGAGGTGATGAGGTCATGAAGGTGGAGCCCTCGTGAATGGGATTCGTGCCCTTGTAAAAGAGGTCTGAAGGTGATTGTTTGCACCTTTCACCATCTGAGGACATGGCAAGAAGTCAGCAGTCTACAACCCAGAAGAGGGCCCTCATAAGAGCCCAACCATACTGCCACCCTGAGCTTGGGATTCTAGCCTTCATAACTGTGAGAAACAAATTTCTGTTGTTTATAAGCTACAGTTTATGGTATTTCATTACAGCAGTCTGAACAGACTAAGACAATGGTGTGCCACAGTGGTCAAGGGTGGGGTCTAAATCATTCATTGCGATGCTGGCTCCATAGATTCCCATCTGTGTGATCTTGGGCAAGCTATTTGACCTTTCTATGCCTCAGTTTCTCATCTATAAAATGGGAATGACAATGGTGTCTACCTTATAGGGTTGACGTAGCGATCAAATGAGATAATGTATGTAAAGCAGAGTGTCTGGTACTTAGAAAACCCTCAATAAAAGTAGTTCCTTATATACCAATTAATCCATTAGATCATTCTCTCCCCATTGTTTCAGTCATTTATTCATTCAGATATTTACCCACTTGTTTATTCATTTTTCAGTGACTTTCTCATGCTTTCACAGTTCATGCTTCTATCCACTGAATCCATCCCCCCTCATACATCCATCTATCCAACTATTTATGGCATAAACAAACATTTATCAAGCATATTTTGAAGGATCCCCAGGGGACAGTAAGAAAGAGTAGAAGGATAAGTTTTAAAACAGCATCAGGATTTTTAAAAACCCCTCTGTATACAGCACAATTATACCTGGGGGCCCACCTGAGAATATGCCCCTTTCCCCCCACCCCCAATCCTCCTCCTTCTAGCCCAGGGACACAGGCCAAAGGATTCAGTGTCCATCCCTCCATCTCCCAGAAGCCCAGGGCCTCCCTCTCTCTCTCGGTCTGTACTAGTGTTTAGTTTGCAAATAGAATTTACCCCTTTTGGGCCAGGGGAGCACACTTCACCTCAGCCTGAAACGCTGCTGAAATCTCTTCCTCTAGCTCATACTGGGATATTACTGTTTCCCCAGGTGCTTAAAACATCCCAGTGCTGTGGCCACCTGTCCCTACCCCAATCCAGCAGTTATTCCCAAAGTCTCGTTCTTTATATGTCCCTAGGGTGGGCAGGCTTACGGGGATCAGGTATGATGCTGAAGACAGTTGTGATCATGATGATGGTACTAAAAAAGTGTCCATGAATTCAGCTCCTACTATGTGCCAGATATCAAGAATAATATTCACATATTTAACAATTGGAAAACCCAACCATTCAGAGTGAATGCTTCTTACAAATAACCAGCACAGCTACACCAGTGCCTGCCAGCTGAATATCAGTCCTGCTTGGCATATCTAACAGTTAATAAAATCCCTCAATAGGTCAGGAGGCCGTAATATGAGCCTATTTACCACATACAAAAATGAAGGCTCAAAGAGAAAAAAACATCACTTACAGACTAGGTAAGCAGATTTGGGGTTTGCTGAGTCCTGAGCTTGCTTGTTTACTACTCATTTTGTGTATTTACATATTTATTTGTATTTATTATAAAAATACTCACTTTATTTGGTCCACAACTTAGTGTGATTTTTTTCCCATTTTTTAAATTTTGAAAATTTCAAATCTACAGCAAAGTTAAAAGAATAGTTTACCGAACACACAATATACCCTTTGACTAGATTCATCAAATTTTCTCTTGCCTTCTCTCCCTCAGAAGGAAAACACACACATGCACACACACATACATATACATATTTTTTCTATTCCATTTGTAAGTAAGTTGCAACCACTGTAATGGTTCATCCCTACCTACTGCATCAAATTAACACCAATAACCTCTGCCCCACACATATTCCTGTTCACACAGCCCATTACAGGCCTTCCCTTACTGCCCAGCTGCAAGTGACCTCACCTGTGCTTCTAGACGTGATCCAGGTGTCTGGTGCTCACCCATGTCCCCTAATGGGGAAGTCCTCACCTACAGCCATACTTAGTGGACATGGGGAGCAGGGAGGGTCTCTATTCCAGAGGGATCCCAGCATGGGCTGGCAGGAGCCTATGATTTGGGTGGGATGAGCCGATCAAATTCTTCCTTTTAGCAACTTGAACTAAGAGGAGAGGGTAGTTTCTAGGGAGTCACAGGCACTAGAACTTAGAAGGTCAGGTAGACTCAGGAGGCAGCGTGAAGGTTGAAGCCATGAAGCAGCAAAAGTAAGATAGAACGGTCACACAAAGGTAATTTAGAAAAAATATAATAATAAAACAGTTAACATTTATTGAGCACATAGTATGTGCTAACTACAGCACCGTCATCACCTATTTAATATTAATAATGGCAGTATATACACTATCATCTCCCCTGTTCAGACTGAGGCAGAGAGAAGCAAAGCAATTCACTTGGGGCCACACAGCCAGCAATTGGAGGAGCTGTTGTTAGTAACCACGATCCTGTTGGTTGCCGGCACTCTCCCTGCCCTTCCTGGGGCCTTGGGGCCTGCTTTTCTGCTTTCTCTGGATTCCCATGAGACCCTACCACATCACCTAGCAAAGCCTCAATTGCACTTGAGCTAGTTGGAGTGGGTTTCTGTTGACTCCAATCAAAGGAAGTCTGACTAAAGCACCTGGTCTCACCTGAGACTTCAACATGCCTCTACCCTGTGACTAGGTTTCTTCAAGAACGATGCTCCCTTAGGGCTGGCCAGTTAGCTCATTTCATTACAGCGTGGTGTTGATAACACCAAGCTCAATGGTTTGGATCCCTACATGGCCAGCCACCAAAGAAACAAAAAAAAAGGAACAATACTTGCACCACTATTCTATCCAATTGCCTGAACATTTGAAAAGGTAGACTCACATTTTCTGGGGACCTGAGGACGATGCACGAAGATTAATTACACATGACCCATTATCAATAATTTGATATGCACAAACTGTCTTGAATGGTTTCCTTATTTAGATGCCACCTTTTCTTTATTTTCTAACTGTAAAATAAAATTTATCAGGGTTCTCACACTTTTGCTTGTGATCTTATACAATATAACCCAGTTTCCCAGGGAAGATCCTAAGTTTCAAGGACTTGAATTTTCCCATCGCTGAGCTTTTTAGGGGACTATTACTTGTTTGATTGGAGAGACACTCTTTTATTATCATACTCAGGTAACCAATTTTTAGAAAATTAGCATTCTTCAAAGTACAGATAACACAAATGACAGCACACATAATTGAATCTCCTGCTGATGATTTAGGAGGTAATTCTGAATGTCACTCCCCTTTATTCAAAACTGTAAAAAAGATCTGGATAATAAAATTAAAGTCTTATATTTGCTTCTTACGCCATCTGGGTGTTACATTGTTGCAGGACTAAATCCAAACATAAATGTCACACAGTTTCTTGGGCTGTTTATCAGAATCATCTGAGTCACACCAAATGGTGCAAGAAGTTACTGAGCCCATTGTCTGGGGTCAATCTACTGATTCTACAGGAAAATGCCTCCATCGAGGGAACCTTGACTGGCTCCCTTAAGCAGTTGGACATTAGCTCTGAATTCCACGAAAGTTGGGGGAACGCACTGAGTTTTTATATTTGGGAGATAACAGTTCCCACCTGGCAGTGAAATTTGAGGATTTGTGCTGGTGTGTCATGTTTATTACACAGTGTCTTGTACTTAGTAAGTGCTCAATAACTGATAAGTGTTATTAAGGAAATAACCTTGAAAGCTTGAAAGGAGCCAGAAATTTGTTCTTCAGGGTAATTCCTAAATATTCTGAATTGTATTTGTTTCCTGGGTAAATTGAAAATCAATTTTACCCCTTGATGTCCCCCTTTACAGAACAATTCAAGTCCTTCTT
>NW_007730153.1:54033-66887 GCF_000696425.1 Galeopterus variegatus
GGGCCATAATAATCATATACAGTGTATATTGACAAAATAAAAAAATAAATAAATAAAAAAATAAAATAAAAATGTTAGACCTAGCAAAAAAAAAAAAAGAAGTAAACATCCGAGTTTTTCCTTAAAGAGAAGCACAGAAAAAGTCTCTGCCTTTGAAACATTTGAAGTCAGTTCTCTGACCTCACTTTCTACTACAGTCAGACCTTCATCTCCATGGATTCAACTAAATGCAGATAGAAAATAGTAGGGAAAAAAAAAACAATAAAAATAACTACAACAATAAAAAGTAATACAAATAAAAAATACAGTATAACAACTATTTACATAGCATTTACATTGTATTAGGTATTACAAGTAATCTAGAGATGATTTGAAGTATATGGGAGGATTTGCATAGGTTATTTCAAATACTATGACATTTTATATAAGAGACTTGAGCATTCATGGATTTTGTTATTGAGGCAGGGTAGTGGTGGGGGTGGGGAGGGGTTCCTGGAACCAATCCTCCCATGGATACCAAGGGATGATTGTATTGTCCTATTCTCTCACTCTGCTCTGACCACACAGGTCCATGCTGCGGACTTCTCTTCTCCCAAAATAACCTTCTCTTTCCTCGGATGTTGTAATTCTAAGCCCTTTACTGATCCCACTATCAACAGGCTCCATGTGGCCAAAACTTCTAAAAATGGTGATGCATCCTCATTAATTTGTATTCTTGGCCCCCTGCTATGTAGACCAATGATTAAAAATTATATCTTGATGGCAACACAAGGATTAGAGTCTTCTTGTGTGCCCAAGGTCCACATCAAGAGTGTCTTTCTTCTCTCTGGAAGTGTTTCAGTGATGTGCCAATGAATGAGCCAGACACTGAGCATGAGATGGTTTTCTGCAAATTGGCTTTCCCAGACAGCAGAAACCAGTAGAGATTTAGAAATTCAAAAGGATGAATGGGGAGATATACACAAGGGGAAAGGAAGAAAGCTGGGTTGGATAGGAGGAGACATCAGACCCCTATGCAGATTTGACAAAGTCTCTACCAGCTCAACAGAAGGCTCTGGAATAAAGACTGCCTTTTAGAAGAGCTCTCATTGGGTGGAAATGACCAGGCTTTGTACATTATTGCCTTTTTGAGTCATAGGTCAGGGGCTGTCTTGAGAATAGCATGCCCTTGGCCTTCACCATCTGGTTCAATTGCTGGCCAGGGGTTCTCTTGAGAATAGTGTAACCTTGGCTTAGAAACTGAGCAGACGCTGATGAAGCTAACAGCTGAACATTGTCAGCTAAACTTACCCTTTGAAACTAGGCAATGAGTTCTTTCTTTTTTCTCAAGGAAAGATTTGAGCAGCCCATCTCCATATCTGCCAAAATGGTAAACAAAAGGGAAATGACTGCCGCCTTGTGGAAACTTTTAGTCTTGGGAGACAGACCCTGAACTAATCACACAACTATTATTTTAGTAATAAACGTGATCTTTTTTAAAAAAACAAAACAAACAAAAAAAAACTTCTTATACACTGAAGACTAGAAAACACTGTAATAAGAAATTGAAGAAGACTTAGTGGAAATCTACCCCATGTTCATGTATTAGAAGACATAATATTATTAAGATGGCAATACTCCCCAAACTAATCTAAAGATTCAAGGAAATCTCTATCAAAATCCAACTAGCTTTGCTTCAGAAATGGACAAGTTAATACTAAAATTCATATGAAATTCCAAGAGACCCCCATATAGCCAGAATAAACTTGAAAAAGAACAAATTTAAAGCAGCCCTCACTTCCTGATTTTGAAATTTACTACAAAGTTACAGTAATCAAAACAGTGCAGTGTCAACAAGGATAAATTCATAGATCAATTGAATAGAATTGAGAGTCCAGAAGTAAAACCATGTGTTTATGGTCAACCAGTTTCCGACAAGGGTACTAAGACCATTCAATGGTGGAAGGAACAGTCTTTTCAACAAATGGTGCTGAAAAAAACTGGATATCCACATGCAAAAGAATGAAATTGGAACCCTACCTAAAAAACATGCAAAAATTAATTCAAAATGGATCAAAGATGTAAATGTGAGAGTTAAACTATAAAATTCTGGGAAAGAAACAATAAGTGTAAATCTTCTTGACCTTGGATTAGGTAACATTTTCTTAAATAGGGAAAATAAAACAGAAGTAACAAAATAAAAAATATATAAATTGAATTTCATTGAAATTAAAAACTTTTGTGCATCAAAGAACAAGAAAGTGAAAAGACAACCCATGGAACTGCATAAAATATTTGCAAATCATATATCCGATAAGGGCCTAGTGTCTAGAATATTCAAAAAACTCTTAAAACTCAACGACAACATAAACAAACAAATAACCCAATTTAAAAATGAGAAAAGGGACTTCTAATCAAGATGGCAGAATAGGCAGTCCCCAGCATCACCCTTGCCCACAATCAACCAATTTACAACTATTAAAAAGCAATGACTGCCAAGCTGGGGCCACTAGAGCTCAGGGGAAGAGGAGGAGAGACCTACGGAGTTCGTGAAGTCACGAGAAGCCACAATGAGAGAAAGAAAGGACTGTTCCAACTCTTTCGAGTCCTAATCACTTCAAGTCTGACCATGGTGAGCACACGGAGCAAGAGCTGGCAAGAGTTGCTGTTGCACCCTTCATATGAAGTTGCTTGGAGGCTGCAGGGGAGAAGAGGGCCTTGGTGGCTCCAAGGCCAGCAAGACCACTAACAGGGTTCCTGTGGACCCACATAGGAGCAAGGAGCCACAGAAAACTGAACAAAGGAGCCACTCAGAGGCTGGTGAGTCATTGCAAGGGAGCAGCACATGACTCATCCAATAGGAAGTGTTTGGAGTGCAGGCGATAGGGAGACAGCACAGCATGGACAGCTGGTCTACCCTCCAGTCAACATAGGCCCACTCAGTAGGGACTGGTCAGGAATAAAGAACTGCAGAGGGTGCAGTTTGCTGAAAAGACTCAGGCTCCTACCAGAATTTCCACACAACCAAGATGTACTGGACCTCGCAAGACTAGGAAGTGCTTACAAAGTCAACAATTAAAACCTGAGCTGCACAAAAATCCTTCCCCAGAGAATCATCAGCAGAGCAGCAATTTAGCTCAACCACATGGCTCAAGTTCTGGTTCCCACAAGATGTTCCTGCATTTTAAAAGTAACCAAAAAACAACAAATTAGTTTTGGTGCAGAATTTAAGTGGTGGGAATAGCAAATAATTCAACACACAACTGAAAAAAAAAAACCAAAAAGCCCAGAAACAAAGATCAGAACAAAGTTCTTATGTTAACTAGTAAAGGTCTAACACCACCAAAGAACACCTATAAAACCTAGAAACACTAGATCCCAAGTGGGGTGGGGAGAGGGTCAAGGGCCTCAGCCACACAACCCCAGCATCCACATCCAGCCCAGCGACAACCACCAGGATGCCACTGGAAGTGCCCTGGGCTCCTGAGCTGGGGTGGGGGAAGCCAAGGGCCTCAGCCACACAACCCCAGCATCCACATCCAGCCCAGCGACAACCACCAGGATGCCACTGGAAGTGCCCTGGGCTCCCGAGCTGGGGTGGGGGAAGCCAAGGGCCTCAGCCACACAACCCCAGCATCCACATCCAGCCCAGCGACAACCACCAGGATGCCACTGGAAGTGCCCTGGGCTCCCGAGCTGGGGTGGGGGAAGCCAAGGGCCTCAGCCACACAACCCCAACATCCACATCAAGCCCAGTGACTATACCGAGCCACCACTGGGAGCTCCCTGGGCTTCTCTGCTGGAATGAGGGGGGTGCCATGGGCTTTGATGATGCCCCTCTTCCTCCTCCTCCTCCCTTCTCTCCTTTCCCTTGCCCCTCCTCCCCTCCCCCCAACTGCTTCACAACAACATCTTAGAATGTAAAATAATAATAATAAATAAATAAATTTACAAAAGAAAAAAATAAATGAAAATAAAAACAAGAAAAGGAACAAATATTCATTTCTCTAGGGAAGATATACGCCTGACCAATAAGCACATAAACAGATGTGCAGCATCATCAGTCATTAGGGAAATGCAAACCAAAACCACAAAAGACACCCCTTCATGCCCACTAGGATAGTTGCAATAAAGAAAAGAAAATTATCAAGTGTTGGTGAGGATGTGACAAAAATGGGAACATTGCTGTTGAGAATGTAAAATGCCACTGCCCTGTGGAAAACAGTCTGGCAGTTCTTCAAGCAGTTAAACATGGAAGTACCATGTTACACAGCAATTCCATCCCTAGCTATATACCCTAGAGAAGTGGAAACAAACAAAACAAACAAACGTTTGGACATAAATGTCCATAGCAGCATCATTCATAATAAGTGGAAACAGCACAGATGCTCATCAGTGGTTGAACAAGTAGACAAAATGTGATCCTTCCATACAATGGAATATTATTCAGCCATAATAAAAATGAAGTGCTGATACACACTACAACATGGAAACTTGAAGACATTGAGCTAAGTGATAAAAGCCAGTCACAGGAGGTCACACTTTGTTTCATATAAATTTCCATTTATATGAACTGTCCAGAACAGGCAAGTTACAGAGACAGAAAGTAGATTAGGATTGCCAGGGGCTGGGGAAGTAGGAATGGGGAATTACTATTTAATGGGTACAGCATCTCCTTTTGGGGTGATGAGAGTGTTCTGAAATTAGATAGTAACGGTGGTTATACAACATTATGAATATACTAAAAAACCCTTGAATTCTACATTTAAAAATTGTTAAAAGGGTGTATTTCTTGTTATGTGACTAGAAAGAGGCATGTGAGTGCTGAGAACAGTCTACTGGGAGAGTCTCACCTGATCTTGGGCAGTCGTGGTGGGCCTGGGGAAGAATGGCTTTTATATTCTTCTCAAGGCACATCTGTTGCCTTTTAGGTGTTATCTGGCCCTCACTCTGGGACTTTGATGACCTGGGTGTCCAGGGGTGGAATGACCTAGGTGAGGATCTTCAACCAGGTCATTGTATCTCCCCAACTGACCAGAAGGACAGAACAGAGAAAGGGAGGAAAGGAAACAGCAGGCAGGCATCACCCAGGAGAAGAGATAGAGGGGACAAGAAAACACTCTTTTCTTCCTTTTGTCTCCAAAGCCAGATGACAGAGAATGGAAATGGGGAATGTAGATCAAAATATAATTTTCCCTTACAAGCTGTAGTGAGGCCAGGGGCTGGGGAGGTAGCCTGCCCTGGGGAGCTGCTCACACAGCAATAACTCACCAGCAGCTTTGCACAAAAGCGGCTCGTGGTAAAGGTCAAACGGGGCCAGTAGGGGGAGGGTTGATGGAAGCAATAAAGGGACACGAGAGAGGGGGGCCATTGGGAAAGGCTGGTTCTGATTAAGAATTTGTCCCAAGCAAGGCAGAGGCCAGTCGTTCGAGTCAGCAAGTGATGCCCCTGACACCCACCAGGACCTCTGGGCTGGAAAATGCTGCCTTTGTCTTCTTGGTCCAAGAATTTCCCTGGCCCCAAGAAAAGATCAATGGTGAATCAATAAAACACTGGCTTATATAAGAAACAATTATTGGCAAGCCAGAAAAACAGCACTGGAAGCCCTCTGCCTCTGCTCACCTGCTGGCAGATGGGAAGGTCGCGAAACTCTCAGAGGTCAAATGGCTGAGGAACAACCTAAACTCCCAGGTGACTGGGTCTGGCTAATTCATCATTATCATCAGATACTTCTACTATCTGTCAAACATTGTGCATGGCTCATGATCTTATTGAATCCTCCCAACAACCTACACAAAAGTGCTATTATTATTCCCATTTTACAGTCAGGAACACTGAGGTTCAAAGAGGTTAAGTCACCTGCCCAATAGCACTTAGCTACTGAAAGGCAGAGTTAGGGGATGGCACCAATCTATCTGACTCCAAACCGTGTGCTCTTAACCATGATACTCAACTGCCTCTCACATTAACCAAATGAGTATTGAGCACCTACTATATGCCTGGCCATGAAGGTTTTGTTGAGATTTGGGCTAAATCATTTTTTCTCTCAGGGCCTCAGCTTTCTCAAAACCGTGTGCTCTTAACCATGATACTCAACTGCCTCTCACATTAACCAAATGAGTATTGAGTACCTACTATATGACTGGCCATGAAGGTTTTGTTGAGATTTGGGCTAAATCATTTTTTCTCTCAGGGCCTCAGCTTTCTCATTGGTCACATGGAGAGTTATCACTCATACTCTTATCTAGGAGGGAGATTCTGGGAGTCAAATGAAACCCTTTGGTATCCATTTGCATAAATGAGTATGCATTTGGGAAATGGAAACTCTGTGCACCTAAGAGGCCATCCCTTTCACTGTCTTTTTTTTTTTTTTATTATCCACTTACATGCCTAGTATGTAGCACAATCCCAACACAGAGAGGCATCAGGATTCCGAGCTGAAACCAGAAGAGATCATTTGATTTGTCACTGATCCTGGAGTAGGAAATAAAATATGAAGGCCGTCGGGTGGGGAAAACGGGAATGAGAAAGTGCGATTGACCTGTTGATAACCAAATGCAGGCATTAAACAAGCAGGGTCCAAACCATCAGGTCTCTAACACTTCCCTGCCAGTGGATGTACAATAACCCCTTGCTAATTAGAGTCTTGCCCCAGTGTGCTGAGGTTCTGTGTTTTTACGTGTGTATACTAGGAGTTTTTTTGTTCGTTGTTTTGTTTTGTTTTTTTACTATGGAATATTACTTTCATTTTAACCCAAGGGTGGTCTCTTTTATAGCCTTCACTTGGGCTACCAGTGATGGCTGCTTGTAAAGCTTCAGACTCATCCACTCTGCAGAGTACAGGACTACAGAAACTTTTTCTTTTCTCTGAGCAATGAAAGAAAGTAATTTAGGAGGTGAAGAGGTGGTAGAGAGAGTTGGAAAATTTTGTGTTCATATGCACGTGCATGTGTTATCATAATAGGTCTTTAGAAAGTTCTAGAACTTTTGGGGAGCTTTTGAGTGTACCTTTAATGCCATTTTAATTGTTTCCTCCTGACCCAGTAACATCTATAGACTTGATCTCACAAACAGCAGCTTTGTCAGGGGTAATAGATGCTTCTGGTGTCCCGTCTCCTCAGCTCTCCCTTGACTATGGCCTCAGCAGCCTGGGCCCACCAACACTATCCCACCTCAAGCATCTTCCCAGAACCCTGCTTCTCTGCCTCAGTGCTCTCTCTAAAGCTGCAAGAGCCTGCTTTGCCTCAGGCAGGTGATCCCCAGTGCGTGGAAGAGTTAACACCCCCAGGGCAATTGTAGGAGACCTGAGCCTGTGCGTAGATACCCCAGCTTTTCTGCCTCCCAGGATCCAGACAGAGACTTCTGAGAGGCAGTCTGCACACATCTCAGACGCCCTAGTGGAGCTGAGCCCCATTGTCTATGGAAGAAAACCTGTAAATAATGAATTCCTTATAAGCTTTTATCATTTCCTGATTTTATTCCCCTGCTCCTTTCCTTTTGCGACCTGGGATCAGCTCCCAGATAAACCACCTGCCATTAGATACTTATATTAGGTTCTGCTTTTGAGGAATCCAAAATAAAACCCCAAGCATGGTATTTTTCAGGAATATAACTTCCATGGTAAATGAATCAATCAGGGTTCAATCAAAGAAGCAGGCCCACTAGGAGGTATGTAGACATATTAAAGGATTTGTCCCAGGCATGTGACATTACTCAATTGTGAAATGGTGTCTATAAGGCTGTTGTCTTTGCATTTGATGCTGGAGTTTAAATCTGCAGGGCCATTAGTCAAGAAGGGCAGAGAGACATGAAGTGGAGAGAGCCAGGACAAGCCAGCACCCATGAGCACAAACTAGAGCCCACAAGTTCACAGACTGGAGCCAGGTCAGTTCCCACTGCCTCTGATCTTGATGATGTGGGTGTCATCAAGCAGAAATTGGTGCCCTTCATCATGGGGCCAAATGCACACCTGGCCCAGGACCAGAGAAGCTGAAGGAGGATCCATGGCAAGACCCCCTTGAGGTGACCCTGAAACAACATGTCTGAACTACAGGAATGCCTTCCCTGACCTACAGAACAAAAAGCAAAATGGCTGCTGCTTCACTCTGCCCTTCAAATCTCCCACAGAAATCCCTCTTGTGGCTTTGGAAACACACATGGGAGAGGATTCTGGGGAATGTAGTTAATCCTGGCCAAGCTGACAATTTACAAAGCCACCACAATAGGTAAAGGATTCCTGCATTTATAAAACATCAGAATTAGGCCAGACTTGACCTCAGGACCAATTGTACTTGGAATTGTCTTGCAAATGATCTGCAAATATTGTAAAAAGCAACTTCAAACTTCTCAGTTGCTGAAAGCAGAGCCACTGCATACAATCAATGGAGCTGTGCACTGCACAATTCTGGAGTACTTCATTCACATGGATTATGATATAAATGGTGTCCCTTTGAGCTGGCAATGGGATGGTTCCACCTATAAACCAGTCACTCTCACCTAAGAGCCTTGGCTGGAGACAAAGGGGAAGCAGATCTTAGAATAGAGTCTCAGCCCATATGAGGCACCTGGTGTTGATTTGGGAGGCCGCTATATCTTGGCCAACAATTAAACTGTCATTACTAACAAGACTGAGCTAACCAGAAAGGAGGGGACAGTCAAATGGGTCTGGCAGGAAGCAGTAGTGTAGGCAGGCAAGAGATAAAGTCCAAAGAGGTCACCTGAGACAAGTAGAAGAAGCACCTGGCTCCGAGACAAGGTAGGGAGCAGAGCCCAGAGGAGCAGAGAAGCAAGTGAGTACTCCCTGGGGGGAGCTCCAGTCTTATCCTTCACCTGTTCTCTAGACCTAATCAAGTCACTTGCTGATCAGCAGCACCCTGCAGTCAGCACCCTGCAAGAGGGCGCTGGGTATACTTATATTAATTCTAATCACAGAGGACCTCAATAGGGGTATTTTTAAGGGTTCTAGAAATGCTAGAGTCAAGACAGAAAGATAATGTGGGAATTGTAACCAGTGTACCCTTGGTTTGCTCTTGCCCAACATCCATTCCCTCTTCTTCTCCTAACACAATAATGATTTCCCTTGTGGAATGACTCTCCTACAGCCTCAGTCAGAGGGCAGCCTAACTCAAGGAAAGTGAGGCTCACAGACAGGTGAAATGGGTTGCTCAATGTCACACAGAGTGGAGAAGCCTGCTTAAAACCCATGACTTCAAGGCTAGAGGAATTAACTACCCTGCAAGTCCACCTCCAAACAATGGTGAGCTTACTCTAGATTGCTGTGCAGAGTTGACTTTGGGGTAAAATTCAAGCGAACACAGAAATTTGTTTTCTCACGCTTGCCTTCCCTCTTTTTCTTCAATTAGAGAGTGAACACTCGCATAGCACAAGCAGGGAGAAAACTAATTCTCTGCCTCCTGTGCCATCCCTGATGTGGACCCCAAGTCAGCAAAACCTGTTATCTATCTAATCTCATTTTATGCCATGCTGCAATTTATTGTTGAAGTTTTTTCCATGTTGGATAATGGCAATTCTGAAAAGGTTCTATTGACTTCTCTACTGCAGGTTTATCAGGGTTGAGTCAGCCCAGCCTTCTGCCAACTGGAGTCTCCATTCAGATCTTTATCTCACCTCTTCTTAGCTTGAAAGACTAAGTTTACTTAAGGCTGTAGCGATGGATCCTGAGGGTTGCATTCATACTCATAATGAAACAAAATTAGAAACTGCTTTAGACTTTAACATCCTCTGTATTCACTGTGCTGAATTATTCACAGAGGAGAGAGCACGAAAATGGAGGTGAACGTGGTACTGCACAAGTGCTTGTAGTCTAGCTGCAGCCATATAATTTACAAGAGGGTAAAGTAGACAAAAAATGTAAACTTTGCCCTGATGCTGTCATTGGGTGCCCATACTAAAGTGCTCAGCATCACCAGGTCTATTCTTTACCCCCAGATGGGGATAATATCATCTACCTTCCTTACCACATCACACTTCTCAACATAGACAAAAAATGTAAACTTTGCCCTGATGCTGTCATTGGGTGCCCATACTAAAGTGCTCAGCATCACCAGGTCTGTTCTTTACCCCCAGATGGGGATAATATCATCTACCTTCCTTACCACATCACACTTCTCAACAAAATTGATAGTCCTCAGTAGGAAAATACTTGAGAACAGATTATCATTACCCACCTTCCCCCCGAGACTCAGTCTTCATACAATGAAGAGAGGTCTTACAATCTTGTTTTTTCCAAGAACCTTTCCATTATTTTTCATTCATTTATTCATCTAGAAAACATTCATTGAGCAGATACTGGTGATATAAATTTTTTCCACCCATGCTTACACGCTCTTCTTAGACAACCTACTCACACCTTCTGTGCTATACAACTTGTATGCTTTGTCTCTTGGGTCACCATTCTGGCTCTAGCCATTGCTACAGCAAAACACCTGCATGCAGGTGTATTCTGATAGCACCTCGCTTCAGCTGCACCAACTGCCTCTTGCTTTCAGCTCCAGGGCTTGATCCAAGAACCAAACTGGTGCATGTGCAAAACTAGAAATGTGATGAAGTTAACCCCTGAGGGCAGCCCTTGACCAATGGAGGATAGGAGCTGATGGATAAATTCTCTCTCCCATTCTCAGGAGGCCATTTTTGAGGTGCATCTTACACAGTTCTCAGAGGAAATCTATTGAGTATGAGCCCCAGTTGCCCACATCAGTAATTAGCTCAATAACACACCTTAGGATTGGCTTTTCCTCCTTCCCTTTTCACTCTTCCAAGTCCCCTTCTCTTGTTTCCTGGAATCTCTTCCCAACCAAGATACATGCAAGAAAGTCCTTCTCTCAAGCTCTGATTTCTGGGGATAATCTAAGCTAAGATCTACAGTTTTTCAAAGAGATATTCCCAATCTCTGCTAATTAAGCAACAAGCCACATGACTTCATTCTCTTCGTCCCCTGGCTCAGGTCAATAGGCCCAGGAGTGAATGCTTGACAAGAACTAATGGCAATCAGATTTTCTCCTCCCTGGAAATTCAGAATCAGGACACTATTCAATCTTTGTGGGACATTTGTAGTAGAAAGCCTTGTAAAGCCTGGAATATCCATGTGCCTATGGAGCAGAGAAAGCCAGTGTGCAAAGAGAAAGAAACAAAGATCACACAGCCTTGGAGAGCCACAGAGGGAAACTGCTAGGTTTTGGGTCACTTTCTATTTAGAGATTCAGGTTTCTTGTTAGGCCAACTCTCCTTCCCACCCTTGGGTTCTCTGAGACCCATTTCTCCTTCCAGTAAATTTACTATTATTATTTTGCTTATACTAGTTTGAATGAGATTCTGTTATTTGCAACCAAATAGTCTCTAAATCTTATGTGCCAGGCACTGTGTTAAGCTCTGGACACACAACAATGAATAAGATACAGCCCTTGCCTTTAGAGAGCCTAGCATCTAACCAATTAATAAAAAATGAGGTAGCATCTCAGTGTCTCACAACATTTCTTGTGCTATCAGAGAGCTAATCATTTTCATCACAGCTAGTTACTAGATGAACAGTGAGTCCTTAAACAATATACAGACCTATGAGGAAAATCTGTTTGTAATAATTGCAACTATTTCTTAATTCTTACCATGTACAGGGCACTGTGCTAAGTGATTTATGTGTGTCAGATATTTTCACTCTACAGAAAAGATTCATTGCTTTAGTGTTTGGGATACAGAAATATATAAGATTATTCCAAGTTATGATAAGTGCTGTGAAGGAAATAAATCAGGTGAAATACAGGGAGAAAGTAGCCAGGATGGACGACTGAATGGAAACTATTTTGGATGAAGAGGGGAGATGTCAGGAAGGGCCTCTACATTTGAACTCAGACCTAAAGAATGAGAATAAAATAGATGTGCAAAAAAACAAAGGAAGAACACCCCAGGCAGAGGGAAAGGTCAGTGCAAAGGCCCTGAGTCAGGAATAAAATGAAGGAATAAATAAATGATTGAACTTCAAGTAAGACAACTCTCTCTGACCCTTGAATCACATCTGTGGTTCTCAGCTGCACAGTAAATATTTTAAACTCACTGCACAGTGAGTTTTTAAAAATACCCACATTTAGTCTGCTCATACTAGCTAGTAGCTAGATGCACAGTGAGTTTTTAAAAAAATACCCACATTCAGGCCACTCCCCAAGAGGTTTAGATTTGATCAGTCTGGGGTAAAATGTTTTTTACCCCAGATAATATGTTTTTTCTTTTTCAGTTCCTCATGGATTCTGATACAGAAAGTGGGGAGAACACTAGACTAGATGGATGTTGGTACCATAGAATTTACACAAAATGAAAGTAAGCACAAGAGGAAAATGTGATGTTTGGGTATCTCCCAAATCTTGCTTCAATTTCTTGGTTCCCAAAGCCATAGTCCATATCCAGGCAACAGTCTCCCAAATGTGGGTTTCTAGAGACCGGATGAAAGGATGTAGATGCATCCCAAACTGGAAGTGCTTCATTGTAAGAAACTTTGTCAATGTTGCCAGACCCTCCCCCGGGCTAGGTCAGGTCCCCTACTCTCTGCTCTGCAGCTCTTATGCTTATCCCCATGAAACACTATATAGTTGCTCATCCAACAGAATTTCATGAAGGCAAGAACTATGTCTTCTCCCTCACGGCATATTATGTATCTTTCAGGTGTTGGTTTAGATGCCACTTCCTCCAGGAAGCCATCCTTGATTTCACCCCAAGATGGTTTATGTGCCTCCATTGGGAATCCCTTCATCATGGAAATTACTGACCTATACTTTAACTGTATTTACACATGTCTCCCTCAGTAGTCTGGGAACTCTGAGTTTGATATTGTACTCATTGATTTATTCCACAAATATCTATAGATCACC
>NW_007730153.1:67394-74393 GCF_000696425.1 Galeopterus variegatus
CACTTCCTCCAGGAAGCCATCCTTGATTTCACCCCAAGATGGTTTATGTGCCTCCTTTGGGAATCCCTTCATCATGGAAATTACTGACCTATACTTTAACTGGGAACTCTGAGTTTGATATTGTACTCATTGATTTATTCCACAAATATCTATAGATCACCTTCTGTGTGACACACACTGTTCTAGACACTGGGGATACAGCAGTGAAGAAAAGTTGTCCTGCTCTCATGGAGCTTATGCTGTCATGGTGGGAGGACAGGGAATAAACCTGTAAAGAACACAGTGTGTCAGACAATGATAAGTACACTCAGTGTCATGGGGAGTCATTGGAAGTCATTGGATGGTTCTGAACAGAAGAGTAACATGACCTCACTTAAAAAATATGTATCACTCTGGACTCCGTGTTGGGAAGCAAGGGTGGTGCTCAAGGGCATGGTATGGGACTACTTCAATTAACCAGGTGAGAGACGATGGTGGTTCGGATAAAGTGGTAGCAGTAGGATGGTGAGAAGGGGTCAGATTCTGGATATGTTTTTTAACAGCCTTATTGAGGTAGAATTGGCACACAATAAGCTGTACGTACTTGAAATGCAACTCAATGAGCTTTCATATATATGTATAACCTGTGAAACCATCACCATAATCAAGATAATGAACATGCACACACCCCAACGTCTCCTGTGCCCCTTTGTAATCCCTCCTGCCTCTCCATCCCCAGGCAACCACTGATTTGCTTTCTGTCACTATAGATTAGTATGACTTTTCTAGGATTTTTTATAAATAGCATTATACAGTACTCTTTTATGTCTGGCTCCTTTTACTCAGCAAAATTATTTTGAGATTCACTCATGTTGTTGCAGGTACCAATAATTTGTTTCTTTTTATTCTTGAGTAGTCCATCGTATGGAGGTACCACAGTTTGTTTATCCATTTACCTGTTGATGGACATTTGGCTTATTTTCCAGATTCTGGATATATTTTGAGGGTAGAGCTGAAAGAATTTGCTGGTGGATAGGTTGTAACTCACTGGGGAAGGAGCAGAGTCATAAATAACTCCAAGATTCTCAGCTCGAACAACAGAGACGATGTATCTGCCAATTGCTGAGACAGGGAACACTGCAGCCTAGGCCAGAAGACCTCTGACACCCAATACATTGCCTGGCATATGGTGGGAGCTCAATAGATGTTTGCGGAAAAAAGGATGAGGGCTGGGAAAACAAAAGGAAGAAGGGTCAATTCAGTTGGAGATGGTGGTATTTCAAATCCTACACGTCAAGCAAGCTACACATGTTCTCTCCTTTTCTACTTTCCCCTCTCACCCCTGAAGCCCAGGCAGTCATAATCATAAAGAGATTTCTTGGGCACAAAGGATGTAGAAGGCAGATTCAATTACAGCAGGATCCCTTGTTCTCAAATGGCCTCCAGTCCAAGAAGCATTGTTTTCTCCCCAGCATGGGGCTGAATGCACAACTGTCCTCTTTGGTTTCTGAACAATAAGCTTCCAAATTACCTTCCACCTGGCAGATCCACTTGAGATCTACGAGCCTCTAATGAGCCCTCCTCCTCCCCCATCGACCCTGCACTTCCCAAATGCTCCAACTTCAAGTGTGTCTAATTGACACTTCACCAGGGGTGAGCCCTAAGGTGAACTGTTATTAAAATGCACACACAATTTTTTAATGGCAAAAAAATATTAAAAAGGCACAACACAAAAGAATAAATACAAATAGCCCATCAATGTAAAGGAGGGACAATGCTTGACCTCGCTAGTACTCAAAGAAATGGAAATTTCTACAATTTTCAGAGAACATCTTTTCCCTATCAAATTACCATGATTAAAACAAATGCAAATAAGCTAACATTGGCAAGAGTGTGAGGACACAGACAGGAATGTACTTTTCTGGTAGAAGTGCAAATTAGTACTACAACCATTCTGGAAGAAGCTTAACAAGTGGACATAGTTTTTGATCCAAAAGTTCTACATCTGGGAATTTTTCCAGGACAAATTGTTACAGATGTCTGTAAAGATATCCATCCCCCCATTATCTATAATAGAAAATGTCACTAACAACCTTAATGTGTAAAGAAATTAAGACACTACCCATCAACAGAAGAATAGATAAATGCATAGTACATACAGCAATGAAAATAAACAGGCTAGTATTACATGCAACAACATGGATAAATCTTTCAAACATAACATTAAATGAAGGAAGAAAAAAATATATATAAGCATGATTCCATCATATAAAGTTCAAAAATAGGCAAAATTAAACTATATTTTTAGTGATGCAAACACAAGTAGTAAGACTCTAAGGAAAAACAATGAAGTGATTTCGACTAAAAGCAAGATAGTATTTAACCCTAGGGAGGAGGGAAGAGATACATATGGGGAGCTTCTGAGGTCTTGGCAATGTTTCATTTCTTGTCCTGAGTGCTAGTTAGTTGGGTGTTCAAATCACTGTTATTCTTTATTCTGTATGTCCCTACTGTCATTTGTTATTAGCCAAGATTAGGGGATGAGATTTTTTTTTTTTTTTTGGCAGCTGGCCAGCACTGGGAGCTGAACCCTTGACCCTGGTGTTAGCAGCACCACACTCTACCAGGAGAGCCAGCCCTTGAGATTCATTCCTTTAAAGTTTATAGGAACCATCTCTGAATTTGCTGAAATTCAGTATCACAGAGAGAGACAGTGAGAAAAAGAGAGAGAGAGAGAGAGAGAGCACTGAGCACTGATACAGCTTGCTAAACATTCTGCTATTTAATTAGCTAAATAAAAACGTGTCTGAGTTGTGGGCAGTAGTGAAGGGGAGGAAGCAAATGTATAAGCAGGGGAATCACAGATTCAATCACCTTGTGTGTAGCTTCTGCTAAGTGTTAAGCACTGTCCGAGACATCGGGGTGGAATAAGAATTGACACCATCTGGCCTTAAGAAACTCACAGTGCAAGAGAAGGTGGAAGGATAGCACTGGAATCAGTTCATTTGGGGGGGTGAGCAAAAAGTTTGAGGCTTCAGAGGGGAAAAAAAAAAGAAATGAGGTGTTTCTTCTCTGAGCCACAATTTCTATTCTAGTACAATTCAGCAGCAGTTAACAACCATCTGGTACACAAAAGGAGAGAACTACTTCCTTCTTCCTGGAAAGCCTAAGTTCAAGCATATGTCAATGCATCTAGTGCCATCTCCTAGATGCTAATGAGACTGCCAGTTCACAGAAACAATCAGGCTGTCCCTGGTCAAGAGGGTACGGTGTGAGCATAGCTCATGCATTTTCCATATTAAAGATATTCCAGCATCCAATTTAGAAACTAAAGTGTTTATTTGTGTTGATTATTCATAAAACAACAACAGTAATAACAACAATACGGATAATTATAAAATTTATTGAGGATTTAAAAGTACCAAATGCTTAACTTGCATTATTTTATTTTGTCACAGAAACTACTGGGTAGTATTTTGGGATACTGTCAATATTCTCTCATTTTTCCAATGAGGAAATGGAGGAACAGAGAAGTGAAGCTCCTTGACCGAGGCTACACATCTGGTTGGTGGCAGAGTTTGGGTTAGAACCAGATTCACCTGACTCGTAAGCACTATGCTAAGAGGTATCATACACATTCTGCTGGGGTGCAGGTTCATCTTCCATGGGAAAATCTTAGCCATCTTGCACTGCTCTGCTCATTCCAGAAGGATTAATTTGAGAGCATGGACATATGCCAGCCAGGGAGGCAATATGGTAGGTTAGAACTGGGGTGATGTTGAATTTCTTTGGGGACTTTTTCTCTGACAATGATTTTGGGAGGTAGAGAATGACCAAGCAACCTGCGGTCCTGGCAATAGGTAACTTCATTCCTTATGAAATTGTGATTTATATAGTAGTCTCCACCCTCTCCCTTCATGTTGACCAGGGTCCTGAACATTGAAATTGCTGGGATGGAAGAGAGGGTGAGATGTTGGGAATGAAAGTCCTTGGGCTCCTTTGAGTCACAGGAGGAAGGACTAAATTGTAGCAATTAAGACCTTTGAATAATTCCCACCAGCATCAGGAGGAATTAGGGAGATGGAAGATTCCATAGCACTGGGTATTTCCTTCACTCCTTGTGTCAAAGTGATGAAACTTCTGCTGGCTTCTTTCAAATCACCTTCTCTACAACACTGAGAATCTGTGTCTCATTCTTATGCTTCTGAGAGTGGTGAGATTGTTGTTAGTGAGGAAGACTCTGGGGAGGTAAATGGAACTGAGGAAAAAGATCAGGAGATTAAGAAAACTTGGGAAGGTTGTAAGGGAAAAGGGTAAAGACATGCAAGATTTCCAAGAATGGCTCTGAT
Source organism: Galeopterus variegatus (assembly GCF_000696425.1). Taxonomy (NCBI): domain Eukaryota; kingdom Metazoa; phylum Chordata; class Mammalia; order Dermoptera; family Cynocephalidae; genus Galeopterus; species Galeopterus variegatus. Next base: position 71,723 of record NW_007730153.1, read on the forward strand.
AATGACCACCATTTGTTAAGGACTTACTACATGCCAGGCTCTATGCTTGACACTTTACCCATGTTATCTCATTAATATCTCACAAGAAACCTAAGAAGTAGGTACAGTTATTAGCTCCATTTTACAGATGAAAAAAATTGAGGCTCAGGGAGTTAAAGTGATGTTTCTAGGCTACGTAACTATCAAGCTGTGGATTTGGAATCTGAACCCCGATCTACCTGTTTCCAATGGTCCATACTCTTAGCATTATAAGACACTGCTTCTCAACTCAGAACAATCAGTTATGAAATAAATTTAGTAGATCACACACACTTAAAGATTAAATAGATGGGAAGAGAGAGAAGAGGAAAGGAGAGAAATTATCACAGTGGATTATGTAGTGAAATGTGAAACAAATATCAAACAAATACAAACATTTGTTTCCCACTGTGTGTGTGTGTGTGCACATGCATTTGCACAGTTTGCTGTGAAAATGCACTTCTTACTCTTGGTTATGGCCAGAAAAGCTTTGAGAAGCACTGCTGTCATGTCCTTAGTGCCTTCATTCTTTGAGCAATGACAAAGTTCCAAATAGTTTCCTGGTGCTGTTCGGGGTGCTGTCCAAGGTACCGAAAACACAAGTATTCATACAGGAGCCCTGTCTTCCAGAAACCTTAGTCCAGCAGAGCAGACAGACTCAAACAATGCCACGTGCACAGCGCTGTGATGAAGCAAGCTTGGGAGGCTGAAGAAAAAGCTGAATCCAGGTAAGGAGGGACATGAGTCTCCTTTGCAGAGGAGTGCCCCCCATGAGCTGAGTCCTAAAGTTGTCATAGCACATGGTAAAGAGGTTCCCAAGAAAATTGCTCCATCATCCGCACGAAAAAGAGAAAAGGCAGGATGCACTAGGAGTCCCTCTTCGGCCTTACTTTATGATAATAATAGTGGATACTTATTGATTACTTACTATGTGCCAACATTCCTGACATCTCTTTACAATAACAACAATCCTACAAGGCTGGTCTAGGAATATCACCCCCAATTAACAGATGAGGAAACTGACCTCAGAGACATAAAGTGATTTGTCCAAGATAGCAGAGCTGGAAAAGGTAGGGTCAAGACATAATCAAGCAGGTCACTTCAGTTTGTGTACTCCTAATCACTACTATATTCTTCCTCTCTAACCATATCATCGAAGATTTTAGAGAGAGAGGAGAAAAAGCAAGAGGGACATTAAAGGAATGAGGTATTATGTACATAATCCCAACAAGCCTGTGAGGTACGTACAACTATCATTTCACTTTATAGTAAGGACAGGGAGGTTCTCAGTGGTGGGGTGATATCCTTTTCAGCAGCCACATCCATGCAAACTCCAGTCCTGGAGTCCCCACTGCCCAGGCTCTTAAGTCCTTACTCCAGATTTTGGGGAACTTCTTTCCTCCTAGGCCTTTGTGGAGAAGCCTCTATTGCTGACCTACATGATGAGGCATCCCATCTCTGCCCAGAAAAGGCAAGGCCATGCACCAGTAGCCCTGAGTCCCAGAAGAGATGTGGCTGCTAATTAGATGACTGTGTTCTGGTGTCTGCCCAGGCTCCAGCAGATAGATGGGGATGAGAAGGGAATCCCAAATCCCTGTGCCTTATAGGGCCTCTGTGTGTGGTGCCCAAGTAAGATGGCATTCCTGAAAAATGGTGATGAGGCCTGGCTCTGGGATGAGAGAGCCAGGAAGGGATGCAGGAGGGAAAGAGAGCTTGCAATGGGGCATGGGTGAGGAGTTGATCCTTCTCCCCCGAAGGAAGAAAACAGAGATGAGCATTCACCAACCTGGTTTTAAGTTCTAGGAAAGGCTGGTATTAAGAATTAGCTTTGTGGAGTGGGAAGAGCCCAGAGTTTGGGCAGAGAAGCGAGGTTTGCAGTCTTATTCCCTCTTTAGCAGCTATTTGCATCCTCCTTCATAAAATGAGTGTAAAAATTGCCACGCCTAACCCCAGTATAGTGTTTAGTATGTGCCAGGTCTTGTTCTGAAGTGCTGCTTTTCATAATTAAATAGTTCTGTCCTCAAAACAATCCGTTATGGTAGATGTGTCCATTATCCCCATTTTACAGATGAGGAAACTGAAACTCAGTAGCAACTCAGGTTATAAGTGGAAGAGACAGGGCTTGAACCCCCAGTGTATGCCCTTAGCTACTATTTTATACCACAAGGAAAATTAAATCATTGTAGATGCTGCTGCTTACTGAGCACTTATCATATACATGTGTTCTCAGTTAATCTTCCTGGTATTGGTCTCATCAAACCCATTTTACAGATGGAGCAACTCTAGGACCTGGAGATCTGCAGTGATGTGTACACAGTCCTGCAGAGGCCAGAATTCAACCCCAGGTCAGGCTGACTCCCAAGCTCACATACATAGCCACCACACTGGTGGTTCCCCTTTCTGGCTAATCATAAAAATCACCTACCTGGGAGAGTGCTAACCATTCACACTTGCAGATTTTATTCTTAGAGTCAGTCTGGAACAGGTCCTAGGAATGTGCATGTTTAAAGCACACCCAAGGTGACTCCAATTATGAGTCACTTGTTGTTTTAGTCCATTACTGTTATTTATAACAAAAATACCTGGAACTGAGTAATTTATAAGAAAACAAAATTTATTGCTTACAGTTTTGGAGGCTGGGAAGTCCAAAGTC
>NW_007730153.1:74769-76003 GCF_000696425.1 Galeopterus variegatus
CAGTTTTGGAGGCTGGGAAGTCCAAAGTCCAGGGAACACATCTGGTGAGGGTCTTCTTTGGAGGTAGCGTTTCAGCAATGCAGGGGTCTCACAGGGCAGAAACCAGTGGAGCAGAGATCAAGGTCCTCCTGCACTCTCCTATTAAAGCCCTTGGAACCATGCCCACACCCACCATTAAACAATCAACTTAATCGCCTCTTCAAGGCCCCACCTTTCAATTATCATAATAGGATTTCTCACCCTCTTAACACTGTCAAATGGGGGCCAAGTTTCTAATACCTGGGACTTTGGGGGATGCAATTTAAGCTTCAATGAGTGTGTGGAGGGTGAGGGGGAGAGCATTCAATCCGCAGGACTTGCCAAAAGCTACATGTTAGAATTGCATAAAATAATGAAGGAATGCATGGGTAAACTGCAAAGTGCTATAGAAATGCTATTTAGTATGATAATAATAATAACACATTTCTTATTGTTGTTATTGACAAACCATTGTAAATGTTTGTTGAAGCTGTGGTGAATGTGTGCAAAGTCCTAATGGAAGTAATATCTGAAAAACAGAAGTCACAGTGCCTGACCTCAAGAAGCTAGTAATCCAACAATTGACATAAAGAATGTTTTATTTGTCTCTTTTTCAGGAGTGAGTTACTAATAGAACATACCAAGAAAGAACATGTATGCTATTTGATGCTATCGTCAGCATGGAAAGCTGGTGGGCTTTCAATTACCCATGTTCACAGAGCGGAAAGAGGCTAGAGTGTGTTTGAATTCCTTGAATCCATTCTGTCAGAGGGAGGGGAAAGGAGCTGGGAATATTCTAACCAGCATGGAAGACTGGCTACACTGGACTATGAGCTCAGATCTGAGCACAGAGGTGGAGGTTTCTGCCTGAAATGTGATAGAACTGAAAAAAGGACATTAACGGACTTACTAGTTCTCTGACACTGTGTAGAAATCACCCAATTGTCATCAAGATAGAAGAGGAAAACAACCACACACTACAAGCAGTTTAGTATTCACTCAAATTGAACTGTGTCTACTTGGCCAGTGTTCTGTTTACAGTGTTCATGGCGACCATGACTTTGCAGTCTTAGAACAAACATTTCTCTCTCTCTCCTTCTGCTCAATTTATAATCATGCTTAGTTGTGTTTTGTTTCAGTCCACTGTGATTCAGTGAAAATCAAATTAAAACAGAAGATTGTCTTTGCTCCTGGTTATCTCTGGTGGCCCTGTTCA
>NW_007730153.1:76633-78919 GCF_000696425.1 Galeopterus variegatus
GGGGGGGGGGGGGGGGGGGGGGGGGGGGTACAATAGCTTAATTTGGATTGGAGGGGAGTGGGCAGGTAAGGTTCTCACCAGAAGCAGCATTTTATTTTATTTTTATTTTTTTTATTGAAACATATTGATTACACATATTTGTGGGGTACAGAGTTACATTTCAATAAATGTGTACAATGTGTGATGATCAAGTCAGGGTATTTAGCATATTTAACATTACAAAACTTAATCATTTCTTTGTGATGAGGACATTTGATCCCCTCTCTTCTAGCCATTTGATAACATGCAGTAAGTTATTGTTAATTATAGACGCCTAGCTTGACTGTATGCCAGCAGAACTTATTTTTCCTATCTAGCTGTTTTGTATCCATTAACCAACCTCTCACTAACCCTCCTCCCCTTTCCTGCCTCTAGTAACAACAGTTCTGCTTTCTCTGGAAGCAGCATTTCAACTAGAAGATTAGGAGTAAACCAGGAAGAGAGTGAGGTGGGGTGAGAATCCAGGTGAGAGGGGAAGGAAGAGCACCCCGAGGAGGGGGCTAGCACATGGGAAGCCCCTGAGACAGGAGGCAGAGAAGTCCCATGGAACAGAAGGAGGGCAGGCGAGAAGCCACTTGGATCACAGTGGAGAGTGTCACAAAATCAGGGTGGGGTGGAGTCAGGCAGGGGCCAGGTTGGTATGTGTTAGGAGTTTAGATTTGATCCTAAGAGTGGTGGGAAGCCACCGGAGGGTTTTAAGCAGACAGTGACATGTAAAAGCGTTTTACAACCTTCCAAAAACTTCACAGGACTCCTCCCCCACCTGCAATATTGTGATCAGATAATACCCATGGATAAGGCTCTGCTCTGCAAAAATGAGGAGTTGATTCCATTCTAGAACTATGGCAGGAAAATTAGCCAGGATTTGGGCTCTCCAGCCTCCAGCCCATTCCCTTTTATCCTCACACACAGTATGAACAAAAGTCCCTTTTAAAATTAAATGTGGGATCACAAGGACAGGAAGAGAAAACCTATCAATGTGTGGCATGGCAACCTTCCTACCACTTTTTTAATTCCTTACCTGCTGGAAATCAGTCTCTCTGCTGTATTCTCTAGAAAGCAAAGTTATCAAGAACCTGTTGCATAGTAAGCTCTCAGGATGTCTACGGAGGGCCCTGGGGGAATGGACATGCTGGGCTGGATTGCCTGATTGCCCCAGGATTGTGGTGAGAGGTGTTTAGGAGCTGCAGTGGGCACCCCATTGTGCCTGGATGGGCCTCCTTCTCCTAGTTTAGGTGGGGCTGACTCCATACCTGGCTCTAAACTGGTCATGGCCTAGGATTGGTCAGTCAGGTGTTCTTGTCACCCTGGTCTTATTGACTGACTGAATAAAGGGGTTATGACCCAATCAGAACCAAAGAGACTCTAGTCTTTGAATTAGGGGGGAAATGCCTGCAAGGGAGAAAATCCCCCTTTTGGCGGGAGAGTTGGGGAGAGTTGCTGCAAGAATAGGGTGTAAGCCTGGAGCTGCTGGTGGTTTTCTTGTCATTACAAGAAAAGATCCTGCCTGAGAATGGAGCCAACATGAAGCAAGAAGCAACTAAAAGCTGAGATGGGTGAGGGGAAAAAGACGGGAGGAGAAAGAAAGACAGAGAGAGAGAAAGAGAAGCTACAGAGGATATCATTTGAACCTATGGATCCAGCTGGAACTACCAATGTTTCAGGTGTAAGAACAAATAAAAACTGTGTTTTGCCTAATTCTCTTTGAATTAAGTTTCTGTATCTTGCCACCCAGAGTCCCAACCCTTACAGATGCATTTTCCTTTCCTCTTCAAACTCTCACCACATTTCATCTCAGCAAGCTTTGAAAATGGAAGAGATGGAAGTGGATCATGACAAGGGATGTCTGCACTGACTGTCTTCCTTTAGACATGAGCAAAAAGGAGGATCATAATTTCCACGAATGGGAAAAGAAATAAGAGTATGACTTGATGCAATTGCAGCAGGCAGGATTCAAGCTAGACTCCTGGAAAGACTTTCTCAACAAGGGGATTCTATAGTACTTAAGGAGAGTGCCCTTCCTACCAAATGCCTTTCCATGACTATTCTCTTAACTGGAGCAGATGGCTCTTTCTCAATTCAGCTGTCTGCTCTGGATCACAGCTAGTATCTCAGAAAAAAATGAGGAAGAAAAGGAGGAAAGGAGAAAAGAAGCAAAGAGAAAGAAAGAAGGAAGGAAGGAAGGAAGGAAGGAAGGGAGGGAGGAAGGAAGGAAGAAGGGAGGGAGGGAGGGAGGAAGGAAGGAGG
>NW_007730153.1:79667-85948 GCF_000696425.1 Galeopterus variegatus
GAAGGAAGGAAGGAAGGAAGGAAGGAAGGAAGGAAGGAAGGAAGGAAGGAAGGAGATAAAAATGAATTCCTAAATCAATAGCTCTCAGTCTTGACTATATATCTGAATTACCTGTGGAGCTTTTGAAAAACATCGATGCCCAGGCCGGCCCGTGGCTCACTCGGGAGAGTGCGGTGCTGATAGCACCAGGGCCGTGGGTTCGGATCCCATATAGGGATGGCCGGTTGGCTCACTGGGTGAACATGGTGCTGACAACACCAAGTCAAGGGTTAAGATCCCGTTAATGGTCATCTTTAAAAACAAAAAAATCGATGCCCAGTTTCTACCTCCAGAAATTCTTATTTAATTCATGGTGGGTGGGAGAAAATATTGGTTTTCTTTGAGGACCACTAAGTAGAGCTGGTGTCTTCCTAATCAAAGTGTGATCCATGGATTTACAGCATCAGCATCACCTGGGAGCTTGTTAGAAATGCACACTCAGGCCCTGTCCCAGACCTGCTAAATCTGATTCTGTGTTTTTACACAATCCCTAGATGTTTCAGGTGCACATTAGAGGTCCAAGAAGTGCTAAGATTACAGGGACTCCCTGAAACCAGCTTCAGTTCTGGGGAGATGGCTGGCATAGCTCTGCACCCCGTGGCACTCTGGGTGTCTACAGAGGAGCAATCTGCCCTGGGGAAAGTGTGGATATGGCTCTTGAAATTAGAGAGGAGAGGACACTTCGGTCAAGGAGATGTAAGGATCCCGTGCCCCCACAGAAAGCCTCCCTATCACCCCTGTTTTCCCAACATAACTCTGCGCTGTGTAACAGGCACTTAAATGACCTGCAAATAGAGCAGCCCAGAGTTACAACTCCAGAGGAGCATCGCACAATTACAACCGAGGAAATTTTTACCTTTCACTAGTGCTCCTTAATAAAGATGGTCTGCCCCCAGGTGTGACTGCCTCGGTGACAGGCTGGACTAGCCACATACTCTTTCCACCAGCCAACTTCAATATGAATGTGCATCAACCAGGGAAATTCTGATTCGGGATGTCTGGTACGGGGCCGAGCATCAGAATCGCCTGGAGACCTTTTAAAAATACACTCCCTAGAAGATTTCAATGCTGAGGTGGGTTCAGAAATATGTATTTTTAAAAGGTCCCTAAGCAATTACAGTGTAACTAGTTTGTGGACCTAGTCACTTTGGGGAATTACAGAATAAGATTTCACAACCTGTCTAAGAGCAGATCAGAGCAACTCTTGTCCTTCTTATTTTTTTTAAAGAGTAGCTGTATCTGATTTTCTTTATGTCCTTGACATCTAGCCCAATACCTGCCAAAAAGCAAGAGCTTAATGAGAGTTATTGACTTGCTAAATGAATTGAGATATGGATGGTGGATAGATGGATGGATGCACATATGCAGGAAGGGAGTAAGAAAAGAGGAAGGGAAGAATCAATATGGGGGCTCCTAGAGCTTGACATTTACCTGTAAACTTGCACTGAGTCCTCACAAGCATTTTTTTAATGTCATAGATATAAAATAATGAGAACTAATTCAGTAAATGAGCTATGCTGTATTTACAGGATGCACCAAAACATTTGCAGTGGGGAGCCTGACCCTGCTATAAAATGTGGAAAAAACCATGTCATGCCAGTGTCTGTGCCAACCAGTGTGACTTGCTCCCTAGGCATCACTCCCTAAAGCCATGGCCTGTTTGCAGAGAACAGGCTTCACCGGGCACATTTTGCCAACTTAAAGATAACCCAGTCCCTCTTCTCTCACTCTCTGTCCTGACCTGGACACTTTTTTATTTTAATTTCTTGCCCTCCTCTTTGTCTTGCTCCTTGGGGTCTTAGAACCTTCTTTTCAAGGTTCTGTGCTCTTCACCTCCACCTTTCTCTAGGGGTAACTTTGGGACCACTTTCTCGTCAAGACCCAACCTTTCGGGCCAGCCCGGTGGAGCATTGGAGAGTGCGCCACTTGGGAGCGTGGCGGCGTTCCCGCCGAGGGTTCGGATCCCATGTGGAGACCGGTTCCTGCTCACTGGCTGAGCACGGTGCGGGCGCAACATCGAGGGTTGCGATCCCGTTGCCGGTCAGTAAAAAAGACAAAAAAAGGAAGAAAAAAAAAAAAAAAGACCCAACCTTTCACCATCAACCTCCAGCCAGACTTCAGCACAACCACAAACTAAGTGAAGGTCGTCTTCATATTCCCACCATGCCCCAGCCCCATGGGAACTCAAGTTTCCCTTCTCCCAACCCCACACCAATCAGTCACTTTTCCACCCAGTCCCCTTGGCTTTCAAGAGCATCTATATAATCATGATTCTGAAATTTACATTTTTAGTCTCAATTTTTCCCATGACCTCTAGGCTTGTATATCTAACTTTGTGGTTAGGATCTCCACTTGCAACTCTAAAAGGGATCTTAAACTTATCGACAACCAAACTTCTTACTCTTCTCCACTCTTCTCNACTCTAAAAGGGATCTTAAACTTATCGACAACCAAACTTCTTACTCTTCTCCACTCTTCTCTTCCCATGGTCCTCCCCACCTCAGTTGTGGGACCACTGTTTGCCCAGTTTCTCACTTATCCTTGACCTCACTTCCAGAGCCAATTCTTCAGCAAGTCCTGAGAGCTCGACCTTCACAATATATCCCAAATCTGACCCTTCTCACCAGCCCCTCTGCTACTACCCTGGCCCATGCCACCATCACCCCTCTGCTGGATAGTTCCAACACCCTCCAAACTGGTCTTCTGGCTCTTCTTCTTGCCTCCCAGCATAGTCAGTCTCTACATAGAGGCCAAAGTGAACCTTTGAAAATAGACATCAGCTCACATCACTCATCTGCTTTAGACCCTCTTAAAGTTCATCGTCCATCCACCATCCAGACATCCCACTGAGGCCTTCAGGGTATGACACAGTAGGGTCCTGAGCTGCCTCTTCAGCCACATTCCTTAACATTCTCCCTGATCAGAATGCTCTTGGTGTTTCTGTCCCCACACCAACCTCCTTCCCACCTCCCCACCTTTGAACTTGCTGCTGGTCCATTCTTCACTCAGATATGCACGTAGCTCATTCCCTACATATGGTCTTTGCACACATGTCACCTCCTTGGAGCGTATTTTAAATACTGTCTTACCATTCCTCACTCTCTCTGCTGACCCTGTCTTATTTTCCTTCATACCACCTATGACCATCTCATTACATTTATAAACACACACATCTTCTCACACATATCTTTGTTTATTATCTGTCTCCATCCAACAATATATGAGTTTCATGAGACCTTTTCTAGACTGATTTCAGCTACATCCCTCAGGCCTTGGATAGTGCCTGGAACATAATAGGTATTCAGTCTAGTTGTTCAACAAATGGGTAAAGTGTCTGCCCCTGCCTTGCTCAAGAGTGTGTTACTCTGGATTATAAGAAGCATACTTTATTCATTAGTATATCATTCATCATCTCAGCATCTTGTTTTTTAACAAATAAGCTCAGTTAATGCTTCTTATACATTCAAATCATGGAATTCTATATATTCTTATTCCATTTTTGTCAAAAAGCCATAATGCCTATGGAAAAGAAGACAAGAAGGATATACGCAAAATGAAAGCGAGATAATTTTTGGATTGTAGAATGATGGCTAAAGTTTAGCTTCTCCTTTGGCTTTTTTCCACTTCCTAATTTTTCTACAGTGAAAATTTATCACTTATGCAATCAAAATCTAATTGAAAAAAATTGTAATGTAATCCTGTTTGGAGGTAAAAACCACAAATTATCTAATACTGTGAGACTCTATATACTGAGTTCTGGATTTTCACCTCTGCTCATTAGGCTGCCTCCAGGCAAGTCACAATCTTCCAGGATTAAGACTCAGTTTGTTGCTCTGAAAAATGGGGGTATCATTTGTTCTTGATATAGAAGTGTGATGAGGTGCAAATGACAATGTCTGCATGCAAATATTTTGAAAACAGAAACAGCAATACGTTTTGAGGGATTATCATTAGTGAATCCTCTCTAGTGCATTGGTGGATATTATAGAGTTTGCTCCCTTAGCAAAGACATTTGCATATCCACGCTTTATTCCAAAGGGTGCCTAATGGTGGAAATGTTAGGCACTGTGGGAAAGCAAATGGTGGAACCAGTTTTTCATCAGGAAGCCCTTTGGGCTCACCTAGATTACCATTACCTAAGTGACTGCCCACTGATTACATGGGAGATCTAATGTTTCAGGGCATTCTCCTGAAATGACCCCTCCAGGGAGGAGAGATACAGCAGGAGCTAAAAGCAGAAGATTAAACCAAGTAAAATCCCCTTGCTTTCCCTTTCCCTTCAAGTTGCACCCAGATTCCCAACTACATCTCATAACCTGCCCAAACACCCCAACATACACAAGCATGCATATGACTAAACAGCCTTCGTTTAAATTCTGACGATTTTCTCTTTAAAAATAAAAGTGCATCTGAGAGTCTGTGATATTCTGCCCAAATTGAGCTGAGAGCTGCAGACCAAGGATGACAGCAGACACAAAGTGCTGGCTCATTAACCCTGCCTAATGTCTCCTATCACAGTCTCCGAGAAGAAGGCTCATTGGGCAGCCACCGAGTGAGACCTCCATTAGGTTCCTTCCCCCATAGGGGCCTCAGTTTCCCCATCTGTAAAATTAAGAGGACAGTCCAGAGCAAGAAAGCAGATAGGTATGTATCTCACATATATCTGTACTAGCCTATTCTTTGAAATTCAAAAGAAATTAGCCCCAAACACTTATCTCACAGGTGGCAGAACATCCATGTCTCTTCCTAATTGGTCCAGGGATGATTGGGATGGAAGTGGAGCTTATATTTCTCCATCTCTGGGCTCTCTATTTTGCTGAATTGGTTCAGTTTGTGGATCACAATTTCAGCATCCCACATGTTCTCTTCTTTCCCCATGCGATGTCATCTCATTACTGGACCCTGCCCTTATTCCTTCACTCCCCCAAATGCCACCAACACAAGTCTCAGTATGTGAAATGGACTCTGACTGTCAATTTGGGCCAACAAACTGTATGCTACAGTGAAGCACACTACTTAAAATTGGAAATGGGGCATCCTGATCTTTGAAATCTTTGGCCACTCTATTATTAGGAATTTCCCATGTTGTCTTCCCTTCTCTGAGGTTCAGCTCCCCATCATGTGGCTCAGCCTCTCCTCTCCTACCAGCTCCTTTCCCCTTTCTCTCCTGCTCCTCCACAACACTGAATTCTTATTACTTGTGTAGAACAATTTCTCTCTCACTTTGCTTTTCTGTTTTCTTACAGTTTATGTTCTTCAGGCCCCATCTTTAAGATATGCTTGTATGGGCCACTAAACTCTAATTACATGCCTGAAACAGACATCACTAATCGATCTCACCACTCTTTGCTACTAACAGGGTCTCTTCCCAACAGGTAACTATAAGCAGACACTACCAGTTGACAACAGTTAGGGTTAGGGTTAGGGTTAGCCACACTAGCTGCAATCTCTTTGCAATCTCTGACCCCTATGTGCCATTAAAGTTTCCTTCCAATTTTGACTTTCTAAGGTTGTTGAGAGCAGAATATTCATTGAATAAAATCAACTGATGACATCACTAGTCATTTGCACGGAAATATTCCAGGTGATCTGAATAGGACATATCTTTGACTCAAACTTTTCCTTTCCCTCTGCTCTAACAGCCTGCCACAGACCCTAATGTAGCCCACATTTGATCACATCTTTGGATTAAAATATGAAATATTCTGGTTAAATAAGAATAGCATGACCTCATTCTCTGCTCAGAATGTTCTCCCCTCATTCTTTTCCTTGGATTGACTTCCTCCTACTCAACCTTCTGGGTTCAGCTGAAATGTCATTTTCTCCCAAAATACATCTCTAATCCCCCCTTCTCCAAGAATAGGACAGGTCCCCTCTCCCCTCATTATGTGCCCTTATCACCATTTAATTATGTAATTTTACTAATTGTCTACCATCCCAACTAGACTCCAGCCCTAGCACCAAGACATTCCTGCACATAGTAGATACTCTGAACAATTAATTGACTTGACTATTGATTGATTGATATCTAATTTCTGGGGAGGTTGTGAGACTTAGAAATGCATACTGTATATAAAATGCTTAGCAAAGTGCCTGACACATAGTAAGAGCTGCATAAAGGATAATAAGAACATTATTAGTAATAAGAGTACTAACAGAGGGCTCCATGCCCTCTCTATATACATCATCTCATTTAAACCTCACAACAGCATACACAAAGGCACTGTGATTGTTTCCAGTTG
>NW_007730153.1:86614-92844 GCF_000696425.1 Galeopterus variegatus
AGGTTTCCCACTGGAAGGACAGCAAAGGGCAATTGTAGTAGCACAGCTAAGGCTCTGAGCCTTAGAATCAGAACAACCTGAGCTCCAGTCCCTCCCCAGCCACTTCCTACCTAGCTCTGTGGCTTGGGCAAGTGACTTAGCCCTCTGAACCTTAGTGTTCTCCTCTATAATATGGGAATAATATCTATGTCTGTAGGTGAATTATGATGATGAAACAAGATCCCACAAAGTACTTGGTACACTGCCTGATGTATTGTGTAATACTCACGCAAATAGGAGCTGTCATTTTTCTTTCTTAATGATTTTCTCTCTCTCTCTCTCTCTCTCTCTCTCTCTCACACACACACACACACACACACACANTCTCTCTCTCTCTCTCTCTCTCTCTCTCTCTCTCACACACACACACACACACACTTATATATACCCTTTGATTCTTAGAACATTTTTAAAAATTTTAACTTCTCAATATATGTTGTAGTTGATTTTTGTGTCCCTTTACCCGTTCCTCTTAGAACATTTTAAAAGTGAGTAAAGAGCTGAGTAGAGGCTTCTCTACCCACTGCTCAGGAGGTATATGTATTTTGGGGAGAACAGGTTTTTTTCCCCTAATGCCTGAAAACGAAGAGAGATTATTGGGTACAATTAATTGTTCAAACTGCCAGAGATTTGAAAGTAGAGGGAGTAAACAGATGCTGCTCTGAGCTCTGTGCTCATTAACTCAGAGAAAGGATTCATTTCCTATGCATGATTAACTCCCCATCGTCGGTAATTTACACAGCAGATGATCAAACGAGAATTCATTATTCCTCAGACAGAGGGTCTGGGTACTAGGCATTTAGCATCCTCTGTCCCCTAATTCCTGGGGTGTCTGTGATTAGCCCCTTGACCCAGGAAAATGCTGTTTGTTTTTGGCTCTGTTTTCCCAAGAGCTCTGAAAAGAGCAGTAATCAAAAGCAGCTCAGGGTGAGCTACAAGACCTCCCTGTGTTCTATGACTAGAAGGAACCAGAATCTAGCCGCCTTTGGTCTCCACCGTGTCTTGCCATTGTTTAAGAGAACAGCTGTATTCTGGAATAAAATGCCAACCATGGGAGGCTTGTGTTCAACACAGAAAGCTCTCAGGATCAAAAGAAACAGCTAAGACCACAGAGGTTGATCCATAGAGATTTGTTAAGAATTTATTGAGCATCTACTGTGATATTGCAAATCAAAAACATTGTAGCCTGTTCTCCCCACATTGAACAGAAAATGTCCTCCTGGAAGGCTGAATGATTACATTCAGTGCTAAGTAAGCAAAAAACCAAGAAGTTCTGCAATGTCATCACCTTCTAGAAAAGGAAAATTCTACTATAAAGGGCTTTCTTCAACCATCAGTGACACAGAGTCAAAAGGTTTGAGAACCAAAACTATTCCAGAGGAAGAGCAGAGTCTCTGCCCTTCATGATATTCAATCAAACAGCCTACACCACTCACCATGAGCTAAGCTTTGTTGGGGAGATGGTGCTGATTCAGACACATAAGAAGCTCAGGCTAGAAGTGGTGATAGGGTAGGGACATAACAAATTAGAAGACAAATTTTCCAACTGCCCCTCCATGGACCAGGATTTATCTATGATAAATTCTTCACTAGGACTCAGAAAAACAAGAGAAAAATTTTAAAAACTGTAAATATTCTTTAGAACTAAATTTATTTGATTGTTAAAATGATTCTTTATCTTGAAATATTTTGAAATAGTGTATTTCTTCCCCTTTTCTTTTCTTGCATGTGTGTTTAAAAAGTTTCTCTTATGAAATGATGGTGATGGCAAGACCTGTCTGTTTCAAATATTTTTTGGTAAAATCCAAAGGTGCCAAATCTATGTCAGACCTCTTTTTTTAAAAAATATTATTAGTTCATGAAGGCTCCAAATTGGGAGGCCATGGCTATAAATAAGGGTGGTTCAGATAAAGCTCTTTGGGTGCTCAGCAAAGAGGGCAAGATGTCTTCTCACTTGGATGAAACAGAAAAAGCTTTGAAAGAGTTGACAGTTGGGTTGAGACTTTAAAGATGGATGGGCATTGTATATATGGAGTTTGAGGTGGATTTGAAAGGGCATTCCAATTGGAGGACGCAGACAGAACAAAGGCACAGGGTGGGAACAGAATCTCAGAATGAATCATGCTGAAGAAATAGGAAAGACCTAGTTTAACTAGCAGTGGATTCCAACCAGTGAGCCACCACCTCCTATAGGGCTGTAGAGGCATTGCAAGATATCTACTAATGTCTTGTCCCCAGTACAACTACTTTTCAAATGTCTGTAGATCTATTCCTATTCATTCAAAAGCATTGCTGAATTCACATATGCATTTGGTTAACAAATGGTTTATCAAGCAAAGTGTACTATTAGGGGAATTCATTAATTTTTTTTAATATCAGAGATTCTCATGCTTATTTCCTATCCATTCACTCAACAAATATTTATTGAGCCTTCACTACGTGCCGGGTACTTTGCTAAACAAAACCTGCATTGTCGAGCAAGATTTGGAGCAGGGAGACTAGTGAAGAGGTGGTTGTAACCTGGCTGAGAGATAAGGAAGAGACAGACTGGGATGATAGCAAAGGAAAGGATAAAAAATAGACAGGTTAAGGGTTGTTACTGAAAGTAAAATAAACCAGACTTGCTGGTGGATTTGATAGTGGTTAGGGAAACATAAGAATCAAACATTACTCCTAGGATTTTGGCCTAGACAATTGGGTAGATGATACTGCTGTCTGAGAAAAGGTTGGAAACCACAGACAATAGAATGAGGCTTGTGAAGGTGGGCAAGAGGGTCGTCGGAAATAATCCTGGAGACCAGATCAAGGGGGTGGGCATGGGGGAGAGGACCTTAAATGCCAGATCAAGAAGTCTGGACATTCATAACTGAAGGCATCTTCTCTAATCACCCCCAGAAAGTCAACAGATTGGGATTCCTGAGAATGCCTGGGGGAGATGTTCTTCAATCAGCTAACACTTGCTGGGTACCAACTGTATACAAGTCATTATGCTTGGCAAAAAAAGACAAAACACCATTTCTGTCCCTGAGGAGTCAGTTGAGTCTTTAGACATGGATTAGAAGGACAAATATTCCATCTTTGAACAGTGGCATAATAAGACAGGTTCTTCTGGAAAGCTGAGATTCTGGAAGTTGTCAAGATACTTACAAAGGCTTAGTTGGAGATCTCCTGAGTGATATCAGGGTGGGTCTTCTCTGAACCTTTGTGCTAAGACATTCATCCTCACATTACATAAAAACAGGCTTGACTGGCTCACTTTATTGAGTTTCCCAGCATCCTTCACCCTGACAACTGAAATGGACCCCAATGGTGCACCAAACCCTGATCCACTTTACTAGCCCAATCCCATAGACATTGTGAGTAGTGGCTGCTTGCTCACATCTGCACTAGGGCAGCACTGCTCTCAGCCAAACAGGAGCCATCTTACCCAGAAAGCCCACACTGGTCCATCCCCTCCCCAAGGCATCCTGCATCCAATGGCTAACTCGCCTGGAGATAAAAAAGGCTCACCCCTTTGCTTTAAGGTGGGATCAATTCTGCTGCACAATTCATACTCCAGAGCCATAGTCTCCAAATGAGGCCTATCCTTGCTTAGTTCCTTCCCCTGTCCTCTCCCACTTCCCCTTTTCCCTTTCTTCTGAGGTTCTTACCTCAAAACATCACATTCATAAGAATCCCAGTCTCATATTCTACTTCTATGGAACCCAATCTAAAATATCAACCTCAAATTCTACTCTCTAGCCCAAAACTATTATTGATAATAGCTAACATTTTTGAGCTCCCACTGTGTGCTAGATAATTCTTGATATATCTCATTTCATATGATCTCACAGGTTTAGTGCCATGTCCCCATTTCACAGATGAAAAAACTGAAGCTCTGATAGGTTGTTATGTGTGGTATCCCTAACAAGTTTCTTCTGGACTCTGGGAAAGGACCCAGATGTCCTAGGGAATTGCACTGCTCATTCTGCAAAACAACCCTTTCCTACATTGCAAATGTTTCTTTGAGCTCCTCTTCCTTCCTCTTACTTTCTCTCTTTTCACCTCTCCATCCCCTCTGAAAACCAGTGGTCAATAACATGGGTTTCACTGCTCAAGATCTTCTAGGGCAGAAAATTCAATTTATTTCCATCTGCTTTAGTTTTCTCTCAGAATGCCTTTTTAAAATTAGAAATAAACACTTTAGTCCTCTGAAGGATCATTCTCTCAACAACCCCCTCTGAAAACCAGTGGTCAATAACATGGGTTTCACTGCTCAAGATCTCCTAGGGCAGAAAATTCAATTTATTTCCATCTGCTTTAGTTTTCTCTCCGAATGCCTTTTTAAAATTAGAAATAAACACTTTAGTCCTCTGAAGGATCATTCTCTCAACAAAATGTTCCTAGCATTCCTAATAGGTGTATATGTGTTGAAAGAGAAGAAGTTTGTGTGAAAACTTCTCTTCCAAATGTTTAAAATATGTGATGAAATCTGGGTCTACTCTAGAATCACAGAGGTTTTTCTCTCCCAAAAAAATCAGGCCTAGTGCCAGCAGAGTAAACGGGTAAACATTCAAACCCTTCCCTGAAGGAGGGAACATAAGAGAGTGAGGATACTGAAAATAAAATGAGGGGAATATGGTGTGTATAGCCAAAGAACAGGAAAAAAGAGAAAAAAAAGAACAAACCTGCATGCTTTGCATAGGCTGTTCCTTCTGTCTGGAATGTTTTCTCTCTTTCTCCAACTACTGAACTCTTATTCATGCTTCAGAACCAGTTTAAATGTCATCAACTCTAAGAAGATTTACATGAACTCCTCCAGACTCTCAACATATACAGAGAACAACCCACTCTCAAAACATAGATTGTCAGATAATTAAGAGCTCATTCTCATGTGAGATAACCCAGGATCAAATGCGCTCTCTTCGCTGACTGGCTGTGTGACCTTGTGCAACTCATTCAACTTCTCTAAGCCTCAGTTTCCTCATCTGTAAGATGGTAATGTACATAAAGCACTTAGTACTGTGCCTGAACACAATAAATGCTCGATAAAATGGTATTAAATTCCTTCATTGCGATCACCATTAACGCTCCCTTCTCTTAATTCCCATAAGCAACATTTTCCTATTGTCCATTCCATTAATTTGCTATTTACTCTAGATGGCCTTGTTTTGTTAATTAACATTCCATGTGTGCATATCTCTTTTTCTTAACTACATTGCAAGGTCCCTGGGGACAGGAAGTGCATCTTATAGTTTTATATTTGCTGCCAGGACAGTGCCAAACACATAATACATGTTCAAATATTTGCTGAATAAATTCTTAAACCTTTGGCTACAAGTATAGGTGCTTATTTTGCTTGGCGACAGGACAGATAACATTTATATTTACACTCTTGTTTCCAGGGCTAATTGATGTGGGTCTCATAATCGTAAAAACTCCTCTAAACTCTCCCTTAATAATGGCAGAAGCCATCAATTAAACAAATCATTAGAAGTATCAACATTCTATTAATCCGCTCTTAGTACAGGGACACTGGTTGATTTTCAGCTGTCTGACTGCACAGCGGAATTAGATTTAACTAGAATATTCAGTTTGGTTCTAGCCATCAGCACAGCTTACTCTACGAAATGAGGATTAAATGATAATGTAGCTAATATAAACATGAATATAGATAGGAATATGCAGACAGCATCTAACCCAGTTCCTGGCATACTGTAAATCCTTGATACATGATGGCTCCAAAAATTTGGGGAAAAGTAGAGAAGGATAGCAGGCAGAAGGTTCAAGCCCTGGCTCTGCCACCTGCCAGCTATTATGTGACCTTGGGAAAGTCATTTTATCTCTTTGATCTAAAATTTTCTTATAAGCAAAATGGGGATAAAAGTACCTGCATTGCAGGGTTATTATGAAGATTAAATGAGATAATATCTATAACATGATAACTGTCCAAATCTATCTAACCCAAACTTCTTGCTTTCAAGCATCACTTTCTCTGCTTCTACGATCATTCATTCATTCATCTGATGCAATAAATATTTACTAACTACCATCTATGTGCTAGAAACCATGCTTGGCACAGGAGATACAGTGGTAAAAATAAGAACAGAGTGCCTACCCTCATGAAGTTCGGTCTACGGGAAGGTACAAATAATTAGTTAGTATAAGAGAGTAGTAAGTGCCTTGATAGAAGGTGTTACAGAAAACTGAGG
>NW_007730153.1:93184-101150 GCF_000696425.1 Galeopterus variegatus
CCAGAGCCTGTGTGGTAGGGAAGGAGGTCACTGAAGGCCTTCCCAAAAGAGGTTTGTGCTATCACAGCTCAGCTCCCACCATCCTTCCCTCGCCTGCGTGGTGATGCTGGGCTACAGCTGCGTCCTGCTTTGCCTGCTTTCCTGTAGGTTCTGGAAGATGAATGTGCCAGAGATGACTTCAAGGATGGAGAAGACTGTATTAGTTTCCTAAGGCTGCCATAACAAAGGACCACAAACTGAGCGGCTTAAACAAGAGAAACTTTTCACCTCTCAGTTATGGAGGCCAGAAGTCCAAGATTAAGGTGTCAGCAGGATTGGTTCCTTCTGAGGGCTGTGAAAGAGAATTTGTTCCATGCCTGTCCCCTAGCTTCTGGCAGTTTGCTGACAATCTTTGGCATTCATGGGCTTGTACAAATGCCACCTTGATCTCTGCTTTCCTATTCCCATGTTCTTCTCCCTGTATGCATACCTGTGCCCAAATTTCCCCTTTTTATAAGGACACCAGTAGTATTGAGTTAAGGGCCCACCTGACTACACCTCACCTTAACTAATTATGTCTGCAACAGCCTTATTTCCAAATAATGTCACATTCTGAGATTCTGTAGGGTAGGACTTCACCAGATGAATCTGAGGGGCGAGGGGGATGCAATCCCTACAGGTGTGAAGAGATTGTTCCTTCCTGTTCCCACCAATGTCAATGGTTCTCCCCTTACCCCAGGCAGTGCCAGATGGTTCCTGAAACAGCAATTGGCTCCTGTTTCCAGGTGTTGTTTTTTTTTTTACAGTCCTAGAAACAGCTCTGTCAGAGTTACCAGTATCAGCTGGCCAGGGCCACCTCCTCAGAGTCAGTCTGAGCCCCATGGGGACCCTCTCCAAACATCTAGACTGTAAAATACCAACTTCTTCCCTTTCTCCCTCCAGCCCTATGGGTATCATTAGCTCCTTTCTGCCTGTGAGGGGAGCCTCTGAGATGGCCCCCCTGGTATTCATGTCCTTGTATAATCCCCTTGCCTGCAGCACAGTGTGGACTTACTAACTCCTTCTAGTAGCAGAGGTGATGAGATGCTACTTCTGAGCGTAAATAAGGCCTTCATCATGGATTTCTCTCTTGCTCACTTGCTCTGATGAAGCCAGCTGCCGTATTATAAGCTGCCCTATGGAGAGGCAAAGAACTGAGGGAGCCTTCCAGCTAACAGACAGTGATAAACAGAAGTCTTTGGTCCAATAGTCCATGAGGAACTGAATCCTGCCAACACCCACTTGAGTGAGTTTGGAAGCAGATCCTTCCCCCGTCGAGACTTCCACTGAGACCACAGCCTCAGCTGACCCCTTGATGGTTGTCTTGTGAGAGGTCCTGAGGCCGAGGATCCAGCAAAGCCATGCCCAGATTCCTGACCCACCGAAAATAGGAGATAATGAATGTCTGTTGTTTTAAGCTTCCAGTTTTGGGGAGATTTGTTATGCAGAAATGGATCACAAATCCACTGCACTTACTATCTGTTACCTCAATGATTCCTCTTTACTCTTTCATCTTCCAGTAGCTGTTAAGCAATTCCCTATATTAACTTCTCTCAGTTGAATTAAATGGCATGATTTCTATTTTCCAGACTAGACACTGGCACAAGATGATATCTTAGCTGTGAGCTTAAAGACAAGGCAACGTGATGGGAAGAGTGATTCAAGAATAGAAAACAACTTATACAAAGGCCCAGGCACCATTCATTTTCTAAACATACTTATTAAGCACCTACTATGTGCCAGACCCAGTGTAGGTGATGTGAATAAAGTTATGAACAGGAGAGCAAGTTCCTGGCCTTATTAATATTGCCTTGGCATGTTCAGAGCAAGGCAGCAATGAGAAAAAAGCTAAGACCAGTACACCAGAGACAGCCCACACCCTAGGCTTCTTCACAAGGGACACATACACTTGCCTTCGCGTTCTCAATCTAGGCACAAGATGAGTAACCACCTTCCAGCTTTAGCTTCTCATCTGTAAAGCAAAGATGACAATCTCTCCCTCACAGAATTGTAGCATTGATCAAATGAGGTTTGGGTGTCTAACACAGCTTTATATAGGAGACAGAACTCTACTACCATGAAGACGTAGTGGTCTTACTTTAACAACTAAAGCTCTCAACTCAGAATGATCAAAGCCTCTCATCTGCCCAAGTGGCCAGAGGCCCTCTGCTGGCCTGGAGCTGGCTGCAGCCAAGGCCTGGGTTAACAGGATTAAACAAAGAGCCTGTTGCTTCTGGCCCCAGCCAGCGGGTTGCTGGTCATTGATAAAAAACAAGCTGTAATACAAAGAGCAACCTCCCTGCGGCCACCGGCCCCATAAATCATCAGCTACCAAGGGCTATTGAATTACCTTTGGAAGATGGATGACAGTGAGCTGGAAAGCTGCTTGATAAGGTTTCCCTTTGAATAACTCCATGTAGAAAGCTGGGTTTGAGAAATGGGGTCTTTTCACTGGCTCAGTCCCATCCATGCTGTCTCTGCCGGGTGCTTTCAAGATAAACATGTTTCCTTATGGGCTGCCAGAGTGTCTGTGATGAAGGAAGAGAACTTACTACTAGGCCCCCAAAAAGGGGCCTGCCTAAGGCACAAATGGTAGTTTTGTTTTATTATTATTATTCATTGTTTATGGTACTAACTTATTAATAATAGCCATCATTTATTAACCATATTCTGTGTGCCAGTCAATGCACAAAGCACTTGGGCTCATTAAATCCTTAAACAATCATATGAGGTAGATCCTATTACCTTCTTCATTTGATTGATGAGAAAATTAAAGCTCAGAGAGGTGACATAACTTTCTCCAGGTAAGATAGAAAGTAAATGTTCGAGGTGGGACTCAAATCCATGCTCTTAACAGTAGTCAGGAAACTTTTCCTGTAAAGGGTCAGATAGTAAATATTTTAGGCTTTGCAGGCCATCCTATCTCTGTTGAAACTACTCACCTCTGTCCTTGTAGTGCAAAAGCAGCCATAGACAATACATAAACAAGTGAGTACAGCTGTGTTCCTGTAAAACTTTATTTACACAAATAGGCAGAGGGCTGGATTTGGCCCATGGTCCATAGTATGACAACCTCTACTCTTAACAGTGATATGGCTCTAACTCTCTCCATTTGGGATTATCTGTTTTCACATAGAAAATTCACTCTTCATGGAGCCATCTAGTTTTTCAATTCATTTATAATTCCTTTATTGACTTCTTGAAGATTCTAGCTCTATAAAAAATACAGAGATCCTGCTAGTTAGAGAGGCAAGATGTATAATATATTTCAATTACTCATTATATTAGTGAGGAAAGGGCTGTTATGCTGCAGTAACAATAAATCCCCAAATCTCAGTGACTTACAGAGTTTCCCAATTTCAACATTATTGACATTTTGGGCTTAGGTAATTTAGCAAGATGGCCAACTAGAAGGATGCACCACTTGTCTCTCCCACAAAGACAGAGAACACATTGAATAGGCAACTAAGCTTGGATGAAAATAACAAAGGAAAGAGCTGGAATGCACCAAAGGAGTAGCAGAGATGCTAGTGAGTGCAGAAACTCAGGATAGACACATAGAGAATGAAAGAAAATTTCTGGCTGTCACCACCCCACTCCCCAGCTAGGAGCAGCAAAGACCCAGGAGTGACTTTTGTCTGCAGGAGAGAGGTGAGTGAGCACAGCTCCATGGGCCTGGCAGCCCAAACCACAGAGGAATTGAGCTGGTTGTCCTGTGCATTGTAGGATATTTAGCAGCATCTCTGGCCTCTACCCACTAGATGCCTGTAGCATCTTCTGAGTCATGACAACCAAAAATATCTCCAAACATTGCCAAATATACCCTGGGGGGCAAAATCATTCCCAGCTGGAAACCACTGGGTTGGGACAACAAAAGTTTATTTCTCACTCATGAGAATTTGGATATGGGTCATCAGCTCTCCTTGACAGTTCTCCTGTGATGGTACAGCGGGGATCCAAGAAGGTTCTNGGTCATCAGCTCTCCTTGACAGTTCTCCTGTGATGGTACAGCGGGGATCCAAGAAGGTTCTGTCTGCAGCTCTGCTATCTCAGAGTTCATTGCTTTCTGCCATGCATATAGGAAAGACAGAGAATGGATAAGTCACTCCTGTCTTAACTTTCTCAGATCAGAAGAAACACGTTACTTATGCTAGTAGGCCACTAGCCACGGCTTAACTGCAAGGCAGGAAGAGCATATGGGATACTTGGTGATCTCTAGTGGTCATTCAATCATTCAGTAACCCTTTCATCACTACCTATTCTGGTCAACAGTATACTGATGCTGGGGATATCTCAGTGGATAAAACAGATTTTGTTTCCAGGGTCATCAGCTCTCCTTGACAGTTCTCCTGTGATGGTACAGCGGGGATCCAAGAAGGTTCTATCTGCAGCTCTGCTATCTCAGAGTTCATTGCTTTCTGCTATGCATATAGGAAAGACAGAGAGTGGATAAGTCACTCCTGTCTTAACTTTCTCAGATCAGAAGAAACACATTACTTATGCTAGTAGGCCACTAGCCACAGCTTAACTGCAAGGCAGGAAGAGCATATGGGATACTTGGTGATCTCTAGTGGTCATTCAATCATTCAGTAACCCTTTCATCACTACCTATTCTGGTCAACAGTATACGGATGCTGGGGATATCTCAGTGGATAAAACAGATTTTGCTTCCGCCCATAGTGCTCACATTCTTGCTTATTGCACTCTTTTAGGTTGCAAAAATAAAAAGGAGCATGTTCAGGTTTGGTAATGGGAATTATTAAAAGGATACATATAGATGTGAGAAATAAGATAAAATTATTTCAGCATTTATGCTTATGCTGGGTTCAAAACTCCTGAAGCCCCACTTAAGAACCTGAATAAACACCTGGGAAGTCTGAACCAGTGGTCTTTCTTCTCTTTGTTCTGTCACCATGCATATGTCCTAAAACAGACAATACAACTGGATCATTTACCACCAATAATATGAGTCTGTGTTGGCCAAACCACTTAAGGGTTTTAACAGTCACTTTCACTAAGTTGTGCTGTGGTCACAACTCCAAAATGCCCATGACTTACAATGACAGACATTCAGTTATTGCTTATATATATATAATCTGCTCTCAGCTCTGCCCCATGTCTTCTCTATTCCAGAATTAAATGAAGGTCAGCCCCATTCTCAGCCATGAGTCAGAAGGCAAAAAGCACTATTGGAATCACTGTTGGCTCTTAAAGTTTCTGCTCAGGCATGATATTCATGTATACTGAAATTCCATTGGCCAGAGAAAGTCACATAATCAAGTAAGACATTATTAGGGCAGGAAATTATCACCGGAAAGGGGCCCTAGTTGAGAGATGGGTGTATTGACCAGAGAATAACTCTGACATCTGGTAGGAGAACACAGGACAGCAAAGAATTATATAGCCTGAAATTTCAAGCAAATATTTTGAATACCTAATACAATCTATCACAGTGGTTCTCAATTTTGTCCCTCAGGGAATATTTGGCAATATCTGGAGGCACTGTGGGCTGCCACAACAGGGGAGATGCAACTGACATCTCTGGTAGAGGCCAACAATGCTGCTAAACATCCTGCAATGCACAAGACAGTTCTGCACAAAAAAGAATTATCCCACCTAAAAAGTCAGTAGGGCTGAGGCCGAGAAACCCTAAACTACTGTAAGAAGCAACTGGGCTCTTCCATTCATTCATTTGCTCATCATTAATCAATGAGTATTTGGATGTCTATTGAATGCCAGATACCATGCTAGGAAATAAACATGATCCTGCTCAAATGGGGTTTATAGTCTACTTGGAGAGAGAGAGATTAATCAGTGTAAGAAGCAACTGGGCTCTTCCATTCATTCATTTGCTCATCATTAATCAATGAGTATTTGAATGTCTATTGAATGCCAGATACCATGCTAGGAAATAAACATGATCCTGCTCAAATGGGGTTTATAGTCTACTTGGAGAGAGAGAGATTAATCAAATAACCACACCAATGAGTGTTTCATTATAAACTAAAATAAAATGAAAGAATGGAATAGATTCTCTGAAACTCTATAACTCAGAGACTTAGTGAGAAAGGAGCTGAAGTTGAAGCTTAGAAAAGTCTTTCCCAAGGAAGTGATAAAATTCTGAATGTTGTATAGGAGTTAACTAAAGAGGAGAGGGAAGAGTGGGCAGAGAAATGGGTAGGAGCATGCTTTTGGAAGGTCTAAAACGTGGGTGGAATGAACATACAGAAAGTAAGGGGTGAGAGGTATTGATGAAGCTTAAGAAAATCACAGGGACCATATCATCCAGGGTTTTGTAGACTAGTGTAGAGAGTTTGGTCTTTCTCTTATGAGCAATGAGAAGCCATCAACAGGTTTTAACCAACGGGTCTTAATCTACTTTGCATTTGGAACAGATCACTCAGGCTGCAATGTGGAGAATGGTTTAAATAGGGGATAAAATGGATGCAGAATGTTGCAGTCTTCTAGGTAAGGGATGATGAGAGCTCAGAGCAGGTGGTGGTGGGGATGACAGAGAAAAGTGGATATATCTGAGAACTAATTAGGATCTGGGGTTTGAGGAAGGGAGAATTGTTCATACTGTCTTCTAAATTTCTGGCCTGTATAACTGGATAGATGGTTGTGGGTTGCAGGAGAAGGACCAGGTTTGGGGGCAGGAGAGCAGGAAGACAATATAGTCTACAATACAATATGAGATTAAGAAGTGATTGAGGCAGACAGGTGAAAATATTAAGAAGGCAGCTATATATATGTGTGTGTGTGTCTGCAACTCAGAGGAGGGACAAGGCTCAAGTTATTATAGAAATAATCAGAATATAGATGCTTGAGTTTCACATGGAAACCTTTGCATTGGACCCTAATCCCTGGTCTCATTATGTGGCTGGTTTTCCTTGACTCAGTGGCAGTAACCATAACAACTGTATGAAGACAGAACCACTTGTCTGCTTCCTTCAGAATTCATCCATTCGTTCAACAGTATTGGATGTTTGTGTTGGACTTTATCCTTGGGGGCTGGTGATACAGTAATAAACAAGAGCAAGCAAGATTATGTTCCTTATAGGCGTTTAATATTTTATGGCTTCTCCCTTCATATGGATTCCTCAAAACAATTGATTCTTTCTCTTCCATGTCTGGTCTGGAATAAATCATCTCACAGTAAAGGAAATGCTTGCCTTTAAAATGACTTCAAATTTTTAATAGGATAATAGAATTATAGTATCTCAGCCTTCTATTGGTAGGACCCATTTAGTTCAATCATGCCAAATAGATTTCCTTTCACATGCCAACTTTAATTGGTAGTGTCTGCCCAGAAAGTCAGGCTAAGAATGATTCAGCCGGAAAAAACAAAGCAATTGACCAGTGATGTCTGTCAAGAGTTTGATATGGGACAGTGGAAGAGAATTACCCATTGTGTTGATCTCAACTCATATAATTTTTATATATTGTTGAACTATATTTGTTAATATTTTGTTAAGGAATTTTGTATCTATGTTAGTAAGAGATATTGGTCTATTATTTTCTTATCAGAGTTATGCTAACCTAATGGTGTGAGTTGAAAACAATTCTCTTCTTTATTTTCTGAAAGAGCTTATGTAATATTGGCATTATTTTGTCCTTAAATATTTGATGAAATGAGCCTGTAGTTTTGGGGGAGGAGAGGCAGGGAAAGGTTTTAAATTGTGAATTTTTTAAAAAATATTGGCATTATTTTGTCCTTAAATATTTGATGAAATGAGCCTGTAGTTTTGGGGGAGGAGAGACAGGGAAAGGTTTTAAATTGTGAATTTTAAAAAATATAAAATAAATAAAGTAAATTGTGAATTTAATTTCTTAAATAGACATGGAGCATTTAGATTTTCTATTTTTTCTTCTGTTAATTTTTTCAAGGAATTTGTACTTTTTATCTGAGTTGTTGAATTTAACACTTTCCTTTAAAAGTTAAAAAAAA
>NW_007730153.1:101653-105433 GCF_000696425.1 Galeopterus variegatus
GCAGGGAAAGGTTTTAAATTGTGAATTTTTTAAAAAATAAATAAATAAAGTAAATTGTGAATTTAATTTCTTAAATAGACATGGAGCATTTAGATTTTCTATTTTTTCTTCTGTTAATTTTTTCAAGGAATTTGTACTTTTTATCTGAGTTGTTGAATTTAACACTTTCCTTTAAAAGTTAAAAAAAACTAAAGCTTAGATATGGCAATTGATATGCCTGAGTCCACATAGTAAATAATAGATCAAGTGTAAGAATTCAGGTCTTCATTGGTACGAGGTTACAAAGTTACAGTTAGATAGAAAGAATAAGTTCTGGTGCTCTAGAGTAACAAAAGCCACAGACATTGCATTGTATATTTCAAGATAGTCAGAAAAGAGGATCTTGAATGCTATAAAGACAAAGAAATGATAAGTGTTTAAGTGATAGATATGCTAACTATTCTGATTGGATCACTATACAATATATATATATATATATGTTGAAACAGCAAACTGTACTCTGTAAACACATACAATGAGGAAAAAAAAGAATTCAGGTCTTCAGAGGCTTTCAATCTGCCACATCCAGGTTTATCCTACTTCTAAAAGCCACATGGATATTGTCTAAGGATCTTTTCAGAAATGACATATACATGCATTTTAAATGCCCACATGCTGCAATATTTAGCATGATCTGGTGACAGAGAGGAAGAGCTGTCTTGGGAAAAAACACCAAATTGGAGCTTTAGATTTTAGCAGTCTTACCTGCCAAAACCTGAAGCTTTTTTGAGAAAACTCATGCATAGTAAGAAAGAGAAAACCCATTCTGTTCAGGTTGCCCTGGGAAGAATTCAAGGGCTGCCTTTTCCTTTGATGACCGCAGTTCAGTGCAGGAAGCCAGGTTGTCCGTGGAGATTACTCCCTCCTGAGTCTGGGCCTGGCCATCGGAAGATAAAGTCCCCAGGGACCATCCCTGCCTGGCTTGACCTACTTAGATGTGACATGCCTGATGAGGTCAGGAGAGGAGCTAATGGGGATGGACAAGGAAGAAGGCATGGGGTGGCCCAAGGGAGATGAACTCACAGGACTCAGCTCAAAACATTCCTGGGGGAAGGTCTCTGTACAGAAGAAGCATCTGTTAAATCTGACCACATCGGCACCATGCTGAAAACTTTTCAATGACACCCTTGTGCACTCATGAAATAGTCCAAACTCCTTAATGACCTCCAAGGCCTGGCCACTCCCTGCTTCTTTCTCCACACTTCCCCTGACCACTGTCCTCTTTGAGTGAGATTGAATTATTTTTAGTTCCAAAATTGCAACATGTTCTTCCTTCCTCCAGATCTTTGCACAGGCTTTTCCTTTGACTAAAATATATTCTTCCCCTGTTTTCATTTAACTTGTCCTATCTGATCATCAGGGTTGCAGCTTAAATATGACTTATTCCAACAGCATTTCTCAACACCACAAGTCTGTGTTCCTTCTATGTGCTTCCAAGGCCCATTGCACTCACCCTATGGTCACACCCACGTGGTGTTTTGGAACAATTTGTCTATTTATTTACCAGTGTCTCCCAGTAGATGGTGAGCTACATGCCCTCTCCCCTGAGCCTCACAGTCCCATGATCAAATGTCTACTCGACATTACCATGTGGATGCTTATAAGCATGTCAGACTTAACATGTCCTGTACTGAACTCCTGATACCCTTCCCAAGCCAATTCTCCCATAGTCTTCCTCCTCTCAGCAAATGGTAACTCCATCCACTAATTGCTCAGGCCAAAAACTATGGAGTCACCCTTAACCCCTCTCTTTTCATCCTATCTCATATCTTATCCATCAGCGATTTACCTTTCAAAATATTTCCAGGATCTGGCCACCTCCTGAAGCCTCAGTGTTGCTACACTGGTCCAAGCCATCACCATCCCTCACCTGGGTTATCACAACAGGATCCTAACTGGCCTCTCCAGTCTTCCTTCGCTTCCCTAAGTTCTATTTCTGACACAGCATCCAGAGGAATCCTTTTTAGACGGAAGTCAGATTATGTCACTTCTCTGCTTACAGCCCCCTCCCCCCGTCTTACTCATAATATAAACCGAAGTCCCCACCATGTTCCACATGGCCATGCAGGAACTGACCCAGCTACTCTCTACACTCATCTCCTCCTTTCTCCCCCTCCCTCATTCCATTCCAGCCACGTGGTCGGCCTCCCTGCTGTTCCTGGAACATGCCAAGCATGCTCTGGTCTTACAACCTTTGTACCTGCTATTGCCTCTGCCTGGCATGCTCTTCCTCTAGATAGTCATCCTGTTCCTTCTCCAATTTCTTTCAGGTCTTTGCTCAAATCTCACTTTATGAATGAGGACTCCCCTGGCCGTCCTATGCAAAATAGTAATCCTCCATTCCCTCCTACTCCTCCATCCTTCCTTACTCTGTTTTATTTTTTTTTCATAACATGTACCATCACCCAACCAACCTATACATTCCATCTTTATTTATTTATTGTTTATGACTTTTCTCACCCCATTAAAATGTGTAGGGGCCAAGGGAAAACTTCTCCTTCACCCCTTGAAGGTTTGCTGAAAATCAACCAAGAGGCAGATTAATAGGAGAAAAAATACAAATTTTATTTTAATGTGCATAGCATGGGAGAATGGCAAGATAGTGACTGCCCCAAACCCAATGAGGTACAGATGCTTATATACCCTTTTTCATAGGAAAAGAGGAGATGGAGGTATAGGAGTAAGTGATTTTTAAGGGGATTCAATGTGCTTGGAGAACATACAATAGCCTGGAACAAAGTCTGCTGGGCCCACAGAGCAGACAATGACTGGTAATTGTTTCTTTTCAAAATACAAAATGGGACCAAAATAGCAGATAAAAGTCTGTGACAAAAGTCTGTCCAAGTATGTTGACAAACTTCAGTTAAATTAATGCAAACTCAGGGAAAGGACCAGAAGTACTTGTTTTCTCTCTTGCTCTCTCTGCTCCACCATTTTCACAGTGTGACAATTTGCCATCACTGAAGTCACCACCAAAGAAAGCCTTCACCAGATGTGTTACCTGAACTTTGGACTTCCAGACTCTGAAACTCCTGGCTACCTGACAGTTACCCTGCATCATCTCAAGCCATTTATCAGTCAAAGGTTGTGTTCAAGTCCCTTCAACCAGGTGTCAAGAATAGAGATACACCTCTTCGGGTCAAGATGGTGGAATAGACGGTCCCCAGCATCACTCTCTACCACAAATCAACTGATTTAGAACTATAAAAACATAACATCAAGTGCGTATGGAATGGGGAGATGTCCAACGGGGGAGGTGGAAGCTCCATGGAGACCACATGCCCTGTGGGGCTGCCACCACACGATCCAGCAAGTAGGCTTCACAGCCGCCACCCAGCTCCATTCCTAGCCCAGTCCAGTGCGCACAGAGCAGGGACACGTCTGGCAGGGGAGGCTGGAGCTCCCCAGGGACCACACCACCACCACACAATCCAGCACGTGGAGTGGGGAGATGTCCAGCGGGGGAGGCGGAAGCTCTGCAGAGACCACACCACTGCCACGCAATCCAGCAGCCCAGCCCAGTGTGTACAGAGCAGAGAGATGTCCAGCAGGGAAGGAGGAAGCTCCATAGAGACCATACACCCTGTGGGGCCACCACCGCACGATCCAGCAGGTAGGCTTCACCACTGCCACCCAGCTGCATCCCTAGCCCAGCCCAGTGCACACAGAGCAGGGAGACATCCAGCAGGGGAGGAGGAAGCTCCGCAGAGAACACACACTGCGGTACCACCCCATGACCCA
>NW_007730153.1:106677-107442 GCF_000696425.1 Galeopterus variegatus
TCAGACTAACATCAGACTTTTCATCACAAACCCTAAAAGCCATAAAGGAATGGGATGATATGTTCAAAATACTAAAAGACAGAAATTGCCAGCCAAGAATACTCTACCCTGCAAGGCTATCCTTCCAACATGAAGGGCAAATAGTATATTTCTCAGACAAACAAAAACTGAGGGAGTTCACTATCACATGACAACCCTTATGAGAAATTCTCAAGGGAGTACTGAGTTTGGTACCTGAAAAATAACTACCACTGCCATACGAACTCAAGAAAAATCAAAACCCACTAGTAAAATTAAAATGCCAGCAATGAAGAGAAAAAAAAAGTTTATCTACAACCAAAGAAACCAACAAATACAGAAGACAAACAGTAAATCAAAAAGAAAGGAACAAAAGACACTTAAGACATCCAAACAAAAATCAATAAAATGCTAGCAGTAAGTCAACACTTTTCAATAACAACTCTTAATGTAAAAGGATTAAATTCCCCAATCAAAAGACACAGACTGGCTGACTGGATTAAAAAGGAGGACCCAACTACATGCTGCCTTCAAGAGACCCACCTCACCTATAAAGACTCTCATAGAGTAAGAGTGAAAGGATGGAAGAAGATTTACCATGCAAACAGAAATGGTAAACGAGCTGGAGCAGCTATTCTTATATCTGATAAATAGGCTTTAAACTAAAAACAATAAAAAGAGATAACGAGGGCCACTACATAATGATAAAAGGATTCACCCATCAAGAAGACATAACAATCATAAATA
>NW_007730153.1:107918-109494 GCF_000696425.1 Galeopterus variegatus
GGTTGCTCTGAGGGTATTAACTTCTCTTGTCCTTCCAGGTATACCAGAGCTCATCCAGACAAGCTCCTGTGAAGCCTGAGAAAGACATCAGGCAGAGAAGGAGAGGCAGGTGTTGGACGTAAGCCACACACTAGGAAATGTTCGCAGCTAAAGAAAAACTCAAGTAGGCCACAGGGATATGATGGGACATCTATTACAATGGGGAAAAAAGTCTTCTGTAAGAAATTGGAATCCCAAGCAGCAGGTATCATGGTGTCATGGTATCATGGTATGGGGGCCTGATTTTTATATTCCCCATGTGATAGAGAAATCCTCAGCCAAGAAATTAACGTAATTATGTAGCTCTTGAGGCCCCCTAGGAAGAAAAGCAACAACACTGTGTAAAGATGAAATCTGTTAACAGGAAGGTCTACTGGGGCCTCCACCCACCCACACTGAGTCATGGGAATGATCCAGACCAATGGAAGTCACCAGCAGGAAGAAGACAGCCTGACCTAAGCATAAAGACATCCTAATGTGTATGCAGCAGTTAGAACCAACAGAGAGGAGCTCACCAAGGACAATGTCATGAAGAAATGTCCTCTTCTCTCCCTCTTTTCCACCTTAGTGCAGCAGAAAAATGAGCAGCAAAAAATGTGGGGTGCAGGGAGAGGTCAGGCCAGATCCATCTCCTCAGTCCTGATAATGTTGGGAAAATGAAAGGGAGAATTTGAAGGAAATATAAGATTGAAGTTTAAAAATTAATTGGATGATGGGCCGGCCCGGTGGCGCACTGCTACAGTGCGCCGCTTGGGAGTGTGGCAGCGCTCCCGNGATTCACCCATCAAGAAGACATAACAATCATAAATATATATGCACCCAATGTTGGAGCAGCAAAAAATGCAGCAGAAAAATGAGCAGCCCCAATGAATGTAAACACCCTGAGTATGGGGACATCCGCTTTGTTTTTACTGAAGTAACCCCAGTGAGTGTTCAACCAAATTGTTGATTGAAAGACTAAGACTCCTGGCAACATGGTAGATCTAAATAGACAACGCCCATGCCACAAACACGTTATTAGAAAAAGAAAAATTAAAGTAATAGAGAGCCAGACTCAAAATAAATAAGAGAACATCCCAAGGGGTCAGAAGTGAAAAGAGAACTAAACACTCTGGGGATGAACTCCAGCTGAGACCAGCATAACCCAGGGGATTTCAGACATAGAACACAGGCCCCATGGGGCCGAGAGCTGGAATTCTGATGTCACCAGGATGACAGAAGACATGGCTTTGGGCTGCTGCAAGGAGGGGAGCTGGATGTGAGACTCTTGCACAGGGTGGGGTCTCTCAAAGGGAACAGAACACTTTCCCACAAGCCCAGATGAGCTACAAACAAGTGAGCCATCTCCCTGGGCTCTTGGTGGGTCTCTTAGTCTGGGTTCCCTCAAAGCAGACCCTGAAACAAAGATTTGGATTCAGGCAGTTTGTTTGGGAGGTGATCCCAGAAAGCATAGTGAGGGAGGGGAGGAAGTAAGAGAGTGAGAAAGTCAGTAGAAAGTGCACAATAAGCAAGTTTCTGTCATGGGCAATTGAGGCTC
>NW_007730153.1:111280-117385 GCF_000696425.1 Galeopterus variegatus
GACACTGAGGGTTGTGATCCGTTGCCGGACACGAAAAAAAGACAAAAAGGAAAAAAAAAATTAATTGGATGTAGAAATTGGGACCCTGTGAACTATTGGTGGGCATATAAAATGGTACAGCCACTGGGGAAAACAGTATGGTGGTTTCTCAAAAAATTAAATATAGATTTTTCATATAATCCACAATTCCACTTCTGGGTATATTCCCAAAAGAATTGGAAAAAGGATTTCAAGGTATTTACACACCCACATTCATAGCAGCATTATTTACAATAGCTAAAATGTGGAAGCAAGCAAGTGTCCATAGATGGATGAATGGATAAGCAAAATGTGATATATACATTACAGGGGAATATTATTCAGCCTTAAAAAGGAATGAAATTATGACATATGTTGCAACATAGATAAAATGTGAGGACATTATGCTCAATGAAATAACCTAGTCACAAGAAGACAAATACTGTATGACCCACATATATGAGGTATCTAGAGTTG
Organism: Galeopterus variegatus; assembly: GCF_000696425.1. Taxonomy (NCBI): domain Eukaryota; kingdom Metazoa; phylum Chordata; class Mammalia; order Dermoptera; family Cynocephalidae; genus Galeopterus; species Galeopterus variegatus. Next base: position 111,776 of record NW_007730153.1, read on the forward strand.
TCATAATCATAGAGGCAGAAGTAGAATGGTGGTTGTCAGGGGCTAGGGAGAGGGAGGAATGGGGTTATTGTTTGATGGATACAGAAATTCAGGTTTCTGAGATGAAAAGTGTTCTGGAGATGGATGGGGACAATTGCACAAAAATATGAATGAAATTAATACCACTGAACTATACACTTAAAAATAGTTAATATGGTAAATTTTATGCTATGAGTATTTTACTACATTACAAAAAAAATGGACTGGTGACTAGGCTATTTTAATAGTCCAAGGAGATTGAAATGTTATGGAATCTAACTGACTTATCGGGTAGCAAGAAGGCAGGATGAAGGTGGGGAAGGTAATAGAGACTGTCTTTGTAGTAGTTACTGGGAAAAATAAAACAATTTCATGTTTATTCCTCAATGAAAGACTTCTCAATTATACAGGCTCCCGTGGCAATTTCTGAGATATTTCACAAATCAAATAAACTCTCCCTTGTCTCTGTGTCTAATGTTACCCTCATGCACACACACACAGAGCTGAGAAAGGCCTTTATGGCTGGCAATATCCCAACACACGTTGCTGGTCTTGTTGACAGAACACAGGGCATTTAATGAGAATATTTTCTGGCTGTGCTGAGAGACAGAATATCAATAACAATCACAATGACAAAATCTTGCACTTCTAATTCATTTTGTTTCAGGAGGTTTAAAACTCGGCAGACTTTCATCCATTGGCATGTGCACACACACACTGTGATTCCACGGGAGGAATCACAGTTCTGAGATGCTTCTGTCCAAGTCTGACATGGTGTAATAAGATCCCAGGACATCTGTCAGATGATTACATGGTCCTGTCTCAATCATTCATGTGCTGTGGCATGCAACTGCTCCACAAGGTTCAGACAAGTTCTCTCAGGATTTTATGTCACCCGTGGTCAATTGGTCTGCCATATTAGTTCTTCAGGGTTCGTTCAAAGTGGCTACTTCTTCTCTTCACTTTGACTTGGGTCTTGCAGCTTCTAGGGATGCATGGAGAGTTGGCAAGGCCCCTAGAGAAAAGTTTTCTAAGAATAGTAAGGTTTATGGTCATGATCCCACCTGTGATAACATACTTTTTCCTCTTCTCCACAAACCACAGTAATCTTCTTATTAAAGTGATGGGAAAATGCCCTGATCCTTTTCACTTTCCAAGACTAGAGAGACAGAGATGGAAATGGGTTAAAAGGGGGCTCTCTCACATGCCATGCTCCTTCCACTATAGGGTCTTTGCAAGAGCTGCTACCTGTGCCTGGAACACACCCACACCCTACTCTGCTCCTCATTTAATTAATTCCAGCATCTCCTTTATATCTCAGCACACAAGTCCCTTCCCCAGTCTAGAGCAGAAGTCTTTGTTAGATTTTCTTACAGAAACAAGTCCCTATCCTTCATATTTTTGTTTACTTTGTAACAATTTACCCATTTTTTCTTTTTTTTAGAGAGAGAGAATTTGATTATAGTCTGCCTTTCCTCCTGGACTCTCATTTTCACAAGAGTGAAGTCTGTGTCTAATTTTGCTTACCAACGTATCTCCAGAATTTGGCATGTTGCCTGGTACATAGTAGGTACTCAATAAATAAAATTTTAATGGATAAATTGGCTGAGAAATGCAAACAATAAATATTTGTTGAATAAGTTAACCAATATCTTTAAACTGGCATAATATTTGTACCTACCTAATAACAGTACCTACTTAATAAAGTTATTAGGAGAATTACATTAAATAATGGAAATAAAGCTCTTAAAACAGTGCCTGGCACACAATGAGCACTAGATAAATATTGATCTTATTGTTGATATCGTGTTGTGCCCCTAATCGGAAGATATTTTGAGTTGGTATCTAAAGCAGGCTTTCTTCTCCACGTTTTCTGGTAACCCAGCCCTTCTTTCAGCCTGGGCAGAATTTTTTAGATGTGGAAACTGAGGCTCAAAAAGACCCTAAGCCACACAACTAGGAAATGGCAGAGCTTGAATTTCAACCCACGTCTCTCAGACTCTGAAACACTAGGGTTTAATCTGCTTTTTTCCATCTAGCAATGGTAAAATAAATAGACTCATAGAACTTCAACTTCATTCATTTTGAAAGATCAACTTTCTTTTTATCCATCCCCTGAAGAGAAAGTATCATTTTACTCAGGAATTACCACCATTAGAAAAAGTGCCTAAAATGATAACAATCTCATGCCTAGCTAAGAAACAAATTCTCTTTTTTTTATTATAACAAAGACAATGGTGTACTGATGCATTATTGGGAATAATTATCTCTGCACTTGGTTTGGGCTGTAGCTCACCAAGAAGTTGCTGCCTCGCCAATATTACTTAAAGATGGCAATTTTTTTGTTTTGTTTTTAGTCTCCTGAAGTGTATTTTAAAAGTGAATAGGACATCCCATTGGAAAAATCGATTACATATTTCCATTTTAATGTAAACACGTAGTGTCCAACACTTTGCCTTACCATCTCATTAGCATCTGAATGCAAAGCACCATTCCAGAAATATATTTCAAAGCCTTTTTCCCCCCAGGCAGAGAAAGCAAATAGAGCAAAATAGTTCTTACAGTCCATAGCTGACTAAACACAATAATCATGATGGTGAGGAGGGAGAAGGGAAAACTTTGAGTGGAAAAATATAATATAGCTTTAAATCCATCTTCTCCTCCAGGGAGCTGCTAAGGTGTTTATTTGGATTTTTAGAGAAACTTTTATGTTCTGTTTTGCAAATATTACACTCCCCCGAGATAATAATAGTAATTTAAAAAGTGTACTTTATGGTGATCAGTTAAGGCACTAAATGACCAAATTTCCCTTTTCTCTGAATTGAGGAGTTACCACCTCTGAGGTTACCAAAAAAAGGCCCTTTAGCTGACATCCACAGAGTTTGAAAGGAAAGTGCTATTTCATGTCCAAGGCTGGATTTCAGTCCCCCACCACCACTTCCATCATGAACTGATATCTTGCTTACAAAGCAGGGGAAGGCAACCTCTCCTCTTCCTGAGAAACGTTCAGCCTGTCTGTGCCACGCCACATATACCCAGCATGCCAGATGCGATTGAGGCTATTTAGGCTAAGTGCAACGTGCTCCTTTTCAGGCTGAAATCATGCCAAAGACTTCTTACAAAAGCTACATTCAGCACCTCCAGTTCCACATTCCATTCTGCACATTGTCTGTCATTATTACCCAGGATTCCAAAAGCACCTGGCCACATTAAATAAGAGTCAGGAAGGAAAACAATAGTAAGGAACTGCTTGAGGACCAAAGCTGGAATAATGAAGAGGGGATCAGCCAGAGACGTCAACTGAGCTCTGAAAATAGATGTGGCTTAATGAGAGAGAGAGAGAGAGAGAGAGAGAGAGAGAGAGAGAGAGAGAGAGAGAGAGAGAGAGAGAGAGAGAGAGAGAGAGAGGAAGAGAGAAAAAGAGAGAGGCAGAGAGGAAGAGAGAGGGAGAGAGAGAGCGAGATTGGTTCTATCCAAAAAGGCAGATTCAACTACATAAGACACTGATCATCACACTCTACTTATAGGAGTGTCCGTTGCTTCAGCCTCTTTGGAGGGCTGTTTGGAAGTATTTATTTAAACAACAACAACAAAAATGCACATGCCCTAGGGTACAGAGATTTCTCTTCCCAGCATCTATCCTAGAGAAAAATGCAGATGGATGTGCACAATGAGGGATACACAGAGATTTTCAACACTGAGTTGCTCATAATAACCAAAAAGTGGAAAATAATATAATACTCATCTACAGAGGAATAGTCACACTGTGGAATACTTTGCAGCAGCAAAAGGACCATGTCCTCAGCTGGATATATATTAATACCCCCACACACTTACTTGTCCAGGGGTCAGAATGTTCCAGAAATGTGCCTACATGCATTAAACCATTGAATCCTTAAAATGGTTCTTGAGAAGCCTCTCTAATTATGCTCACCAAGCAACTGAGGCACTGAAATGTTAAGTAACCTGCCCAGGATCACATGATACACAGGGCATTCAAACCCAGGCCATGTAGCTCCAAAAGCCATACCACTTCTCGAGGAATTGAAAATATCTTTTCCTTCTGAATTAAAAAAAAAAGGAAGTTGCAAGATGACACATGGAATATGACATGATTTATGTTCATATACATACGAGCATGAAATAAAACTATGTATTTTCTTTGAATGCTTTTTTACAGCACAGAGAAAGATGTGGAAGGATATACTCCAAAGAAAAGAAGTAGGAAAAGGACAGAGATTGAGGGGGTGGTAGAAAGAAGGTTTAGCTTTATTTGTAATGTTTTAATTTTTTTCAAAAAAGTAGGATACAGCTATGTATTACAGGCATACCTAATTTTATTGTGCTTCACTTTATTGTACTTTATTGCAGTTATTGCAATTTTTACAAATCGAAATTGTGGCAACCCTACATGAAGCAAGTCTATGGGCACCATTTTTTCAACAGTGTGTGCTCACTTAATGTCTCTGTGTCACATTTTGTTAATTCTCACAATATTTTAAACTTTTCATTATTATTGTATCTGTTATGGTGATCTGTGATCAGTGATTTTTGATGTTGCTATAGTAATTGTTTTGGGATGCCACATAAGGCAGCAAACTTAACTGATAAATGTTATGTTTGTTCTGAATGCTCCACTGACCAGCCGACCAGCCGTTCCCCTGTCTCTCTCCCTCTCCTTGGGCCTTCCTGTTCCCTGAGACACAACAATATTGAAAGTAGGCCAGTTAATAGCTCTACAGTGTCCTCTAAGTGTTCAAGTGAAAGGAAGAGTTTCATGTCTCTCACATTAAATCAAAAGCTAGAAACAATTAAGCTTAGTGAGGAAGGCATATTGAAAGCCAAGATAGGCCTAAAGCTAAGCCTCTTGCACCAAACAGTTAGCTACGTTGTGAATGCAAAAAGAAAAAAAAGTTCAAAGTGCTACTCCAGTGAACAAACAAATGATAAAAAGTGAAACAGCCTTACTGCTGATATGGAGAGAGTTTTAGTGGTCCAGGTAGAAGATCAAACCAGCTACAACATTCCCTTAAGCCAAAACCGAATCCAGAGTGAAGCCCTAACTCTCTTTAACTCTGGGAAGGCTGCGAGAGGTGAGAGAGATGCAGAAGAAAAATTTGAAGCTAGCAGAGGTTGGTTCATGAGGTTTAAGGAAAGAAGCTCTCTCCATAACATAAAAGTGCAAGGTGAAGAAGCAAGTGCTGATGTAGGAGCTGTAGCAAGTGATCCAGAAGATCTAGCTAACATAATCGATGAAGGTGGCTACACTAAACAACAGATTTTTAATGTAGACAAAACAGCCTTATATTGGAGGAAGATTTCATCTAAGACTCTCATAGCTAGAGAGAAGTCAATGCCTGGCTTTGAAGTTTCAAAGGAAAGGCTGATTGTCTTGTTAGGGGCTAATGCAGCTGCTGACTTTTAATTGAAGCCAATGCTCACTTACTGTTCCAAAAATCCTAGGACCCTTAAAAATTATGCTAAATCTACTTGCCTGTGCTCTATAAATGCAACAACAAAACCTGGATGATGGCTCATATGTTTATAGCACAGTTTACTAATATTTTTTATTTTATTTTATTTATTTTTTTT
>NW_007730153.1:119278-119654 GCF_000696425.1 Galeopterus variegatus
TTCTGAGAAAAATGTCATTGGGATTTTGATGGGGATTACATTGAATTTGTATATCACTTTGTTTACTAATATTTTAAGCCCACTGTTGAGACCTACTGCTCAGAAAAAAAGATTCCTTTCAAAAATTTTACTGCTCATTGACAATGCACGTAGTCACCTGAGAGCTCTGATGGAGATGTACAAGGATATTAATGTTGTTTCCATGTCTGCTAACACAACATTCATTCTGCAGCCCATGGATCAAGGTATAATTTCAACTTTCAAATCTTATTTTTTTATTATTATTTAGAGTTTTATTTTTATTTTTTAAAATACCTTTATTTTCATTTTATTTTTTATCAATATACAATGTAGTTGATTTTCATGTCCCTTTACC